>NC_049987.1:8343865-8412018 GCF_000003815.2 Branchiostoma floridae | reverse complement strand
CAAAGAAATCTGTTCGTATTTTCTACCTCTTGTGTTGAATTGTGTAAATGATTGTAACAATATTTCTTCTGCAGTTTACACGACGTAGTTATCGGTGGGACAAGACAGACGGGGAATATCCGGAAAACGAACGACCCACGTGACACGGACACCATCTGGAAGGGAATCTTGGCTTTGAACTCTCAAATGAAGGTACATCGTGTTCTTCTGTGGAAATAACTTAACAAAAATACTTGGGTAATTTTCAAACATTCCAACGTGTCTAATGTTGCAATCTTAAACTTTACATTGAAATTTCGTACACAAAATAAAGCGCTTACCAACAAGCTTTTGATCAGTCCTCTGATCCTTATCAAGTTGAAATGACCCAAGCCTGTCACACATCCAAACCGGAAGTGTGACGTCAGTAAAAGGTCAAAGGTGCTTGGATGTCGGTATCGGCCCCCGTCTCGGTTGAGGAAAGGTTGGTGGGCTCTGATGTAAATGGCCACTTTTACTCCCCTGAGAAAGTAATCCTGTTCGGAATCCAGTATCTTCACCTTGTCAAAATCCACAGTGTCCCGGTGACCGTACTTTTAACGCACTTGTTGCATTATCCTCGTGTGTTAAAGCCACACTTCATATTTACCTCCATGAAAAAATGGAGGTATAGTTTTTGGTGTGTCTGTGTGTGTGTCTGTGTGTGTGTCTGTCTGTGTGTCCGCATATTTGTGGTCAGCATAACTCATGAAGGGCTGGGTGGATTGGTTTCATACTTGGTGTGTTGGTAGTGTGTGATGGAAGCTGGAAATGATTAGATTTTGGGTCCCCTGGCGGCTCCCCTTGGTACTGCAGCGCAACTTCCGGTTTTGCTATCTCGGTGTTCTGAACATGCTATGGTCACGATTTTTGAGTATTAGATAGCTCTTGTGCACAGGAAGAAATGACATAAGTTTGGGACCCCTAGCGTCTAGTTTTGGGATAGCAGGGGCATTTTTGTCAAAAACTTCTGAAGAGGATAACTCAAGAAGGGAACAATGGATTTTCATCATTTTTGGTATGTAGGTACCTTAGACAATGTTTTACAAGAAGAAATACTAATTATGCAAAATAGGAGTACATTTGCATAATTAATGAGAATATTCTATCATAGCAGTATTTTCAATGTATCTCTTGTTCCAGACATTCTATGGTCTTGACATTTAAGTGGTAGATAGCTTTTAGTGCCATAAACAAGTGGGGCAAGTTTTAGCCCCCTAACATTTAATTGTGGAACTGCAGGGGTGTTTTTGACAAGACACTCCAAAGAGGATAACTGCAGAAAGGAACGACGGATTGCCTGCATTTTAGGCATGCAGGTAGCTTATACAAAGATGTTCATAATGATATACTGTTATGCAAATGAGGACTTTATTTGCATAATTAATGAGGAAATTGTATAGTTCCATTGTTTTCAATGACTGGACCTCAATACATGTAACACATGTTAATTATGATAGGTGGAATATGAGCAGATACCAAATATGGTAATGAGGAACATATTTGCATAATTTATGCAAAAATCGCAAAACCACTTTATGATTAATAATGGGAATTTTATAATTGTGACATGTGTACGTTATTCAATGATTAACAACAGCGTGCATAAATTATGTTAATGTGTTAGTCAATTGCATGGAATTTACGAAAGCTCGAAATTTTCATGGAGGTATGAGGTCGCCGAACTCTAGTTGACCTAGTCTTTATTTTGTACAGTTTCAAATACTATCCAATAGAGAAATAAATGAATCCATACATATATATGTATAAACATTAACATGCCTATATTTTCTGCAGGGTGCGGAGGTAGTAGAGGAGTGGACGGGTTTCCGCCCCATGCGGGACGGAGGAATCCGGCTGGAGAGAGAGACACTGGCGGGAACTTCAACAGGGCGGCCGCTGGAGGTACTGACGTCACTCACTTGTGGCTTAAATTACTTCTGTACACACACGTCATCTTAAATTAATGATCTGTATATTTCTGAATCAAGCTATGAACCTTAAAAAAATCTTCGCATATCGACAACGTATGTGAGGATATTTTCATTGAATCATTGCTACTCTAGATCTCTGTAACTCTAGTTCACCTTTATCCGTGGGGTGACCTTTATCCCTTGTCTTTAAAAACAGCACATTTAGGAGTATTTACTCTGCGGACAGTGGTTTCAAATGTGCAAAAGTTTCAAAATGTTCCGATTTGAAACCACCGTCCGTCAACTTCATATCCCTAAATACTTTTTTTCTTACAACGTCAACCCTCGGATAAAGGTGAACCAGCGTTACTCATGGTATGGTATGTCATCGATAGAAAATAGAAGTTTTTATCCTTTTATGACTTACCATCCGATCATCTATGAAATCCAGAGATACGTACAGAGTACTGTACCGTACAGTACTACTTAGTCTACGTATACAACTCTAGAAGGATGCATTCTTCTACGTAGTGGGGACCAAAATCATTTCAAAACTCCTCTTAGAATGGAGGGATACAGTACAAAGTCAAAACCATTAAAATTTACGATGACAAAGAGAGTAAATGAAAAAAAAGACAGTCATACCGGTTACGTCTTGTTTTTCAGGTCGTTCATAACTACGGGCATGGAGAGGCCGGGGTCACGTGGTCACACGGTTGTGCCAAAGAAGTTGCCGACATCGTGAAAACCATCATGGCGGAACGACGTCCAAAATCTCGTTTATAGACTTCAACATGTTCGAGATTGTAATTCCCTGAAACGATTTTCACTAAGAGGACTGGGCGAAAAATCTACATGTACATTCAAGTAACTCCGAATCGAATGTGGATAGCGTATGCTGGAAGTCAAAATCAGTGTCAGCGCAGGCAAAATAAAACTAGAACGAGACAAAGAAGGTGCCTAATTTCTTTCATCTTGCTAATGGTGACGACTAGCACTGCAAAAATGATTGAACAAGAAGAACATTTGATGACATGATAAAAGAAATAATCCGCAATCATTGTTCATTTTTTCATCGTATGCCGTTGTTTTGTTTTACAGTGTTTCAAAATTCCAAACTGATTATGTCTATGTGTATCATTAACCTACTCGTTACCTACAATATATTTGATTTCACCCTGACTTAGCCGCTTCAACCTGAGGCTTGTTGGTCTGGTGTTCATATTTTTTGCATCATGAAAGCACGTAAAAGTCATAGGAAATCGTCTCTCCAAGCAGATGATAGGTCAAAGAACGTAATGTTTTCTTGGTGATGATCGGGCTTGTATGACAGTACCGTAACCCATATAAGCAAATGAACAGCTGAGTAAAAGGCAAAAGTTGTTATTGGAAAACTCATAATGTCAACATGTCTACCATAACCTACTCATTACGTATAATGATCTATAATATCTGATGGGCGGACAAGGTGCTCACTTGGGCTCCTTACGTGGTGCCCAAATATCCATCTTTCTATGGCAACTAATGTCTTAAAGGATACTCTAGATGTTTGGAAAAGATGCCTGGGCCTATTTGGGAAATGATTCACTCTCTTCCACTCTAATGTTTTGCATTTATTCAAATTTTATATGTCGGAACTTCATACCCCATCAGAGCCCATTCTGCAGTACCGCTCCATGCCGCCTCCAAAAAGTGGCTTAAACGACCGCCAAATTGTCAAATTTCTGGCTTTTCATGAATGGTGAAGTCGAGAAAGGATCGTAAAGGGGTTTGGATTTTTGTGACATGTTTGTCTTTGTTGTCAATAAAGCTGCGATTGAAGTCTTAGAGTAACAATATGTAAGACACACACACACACACACACATACAAACACACACACACACACATATATATATATATATATACATATATACATACATATATATCCATTTATATATATATATACATACATATCTGAACCAGATGCATGTCTGCCCTCAAAAGAGGGACGTACTTTACACAAACGTGCAAGAAGGATTATTTATAGTACCAGACGGCAGATGAGTCTTTTTGAATAATGAATTAAGGCCTATATTGCAGTTCTGCATCAAACAGCAATGACTAAGAGTCGGCTTCTTACTGGCTCCCTCTAAGAGACTGAAGAGCTCAGAGGAACGATTTCTCTGCCTTTGGGCCTCCCAACGTCAGGTAAATTTTCACATTACTTTACTTTGTACGATCACCGGTCAACGCTTCCTTCTCCATTATTTAGTTCAGTTCATGCAGCATACGTCGTCGTTCAAAGCCTTACGGTACATGAGTGTTGAAGGAAAAGTATGACTTTGAACAATACATAAGGCCGGGCGTTTAGATATTTTCCTAGTATATAGGTAAAACCGTGGTAGCAAACCTTCTCCACGTGATTAGCAAATGTAGTTATTGTTAACACTTGAAACTGCAAAGGCTCTTTAGGCTGTCCCACTTTGTTAACTTCTATTTCATTCAAAGTATCTGATATTTCCAATCTAAACAAGTACGCCACAGCTTGTATTCATCTCTTAGTTTAGCTTCAACATGTGCATCATTGTTTTTCAATTTACAGTTGTTTGTGTACCTGACTAATGCATGCGCAGTCCATAGCGCAATTTCGTGGTGTTCAATACCAACTTAAAAGTTGGTTGTCCTTGAAAGGACTATCCCAGGCTTTCTAGTGTAAGAAGCATTATGGTGACGACCCAAGGGGTGGAGGCATTTGGCACGTATACTACTATATATATCGAATTAAAAAAAATACCCGTAGCATTTGATATATGGAATTCATTTTGGGCTACACCTCATTGACTTTTTTGTCTTGCAATCGATGACATTTTTCCAATTACTTTTGCTGTACATGTGTAAAAGTGGGGTTCCTGCGCCGCCAAACTGACCATGCCAAATGGTCCGAACTTTTGGCGTAGTGGTTAGGGGCATCGGATTTGAGAGCTGGCGGCCCAGGTTCGGCGCTGGTTCAAATCCTGGGAGCCAGGAGACTGTTTCTGCTAGCCTTGCCTCTTGTACATGTGTTTCACATGTCTAACAGTTTGTTCCCACAGGAAGTTAAACAGCAAGCTGTCGTGTCGCCACGCAAAATGGACTCCCTGGCTACAGTCATCATCTTCTGTTTGTTGACCACTAGTTTGGGAAAAAGCATGAACTATAGAGGACGAAACTTGACACACGTCCCGATAGACTCCAAATACAGAATAAATACAGAAATGTCATCACTCGTCATGAAAATTCTAAGCTCTATTTTGTACATACAAAGTCTGCCATAGAGACAACCAATAACATAAAATTATAAAAATCTCTGATGACTTATTGTCAACTGATGTCCTGTATATTCCTTATGCGTTTTAACAAACCGACCATGATAGCTAAACCCATACAGTCCTACATTTTCACCATTACCAAGAAGCGAGAAGAAGCCGAACTTCTGTGTTAGACTAGATCCGTGATACCTTTATGTATATACATATATATATGTTCTGTCTTGTTGTGACCTGTACTTATCTCAGTTGGGCAAAAATGTACAATAAACTTAAGGTCTTCATTCAATTATCAGCTCCAATAATGTATCAAACATATCATGACTAGTGGCATCCAAGTAACAAATGGAAATCTCATTTTTAATTTATTCCAAAAAGAGTAAGTCCCATGTACACATAGTATAAAAAGTCCAATATAGAGATAAAAATACTAATTCTCTACTGATGACCTGGCACATTATCAGCTCCATTGCCAACGTTTGTGGCATAGTTAATACACCTAAGCTTCTCAAGGTCTCTTGTTCTTGTTAGGTTGACACAGAACTGTAGTTTGGTATCTGTGGGTCTGCAACAGCTTCTAGAGAGAGAAAGTTTTAGAATCAAAATCATATTCCTTAGGATACACTAAGTAAGTATAAAGGCATTTCTTGTGTGCTTTGAAAATGCCTCTTTAATGTGATCTAAGCAACTTAATGCTCTGCAATGAATGAAAAATACAAAGCTTTGTGTGTTGAATTACACACGCAATTCATACAATCATACACTATGGCAGTGAACAAATGTAATCCAAGTTAGACAGTATAACATTACACCTATTAAAAAAAAATGATTCTCTTCTTTATCAGATATAAAACACCTCCAGTTTTTGAGCTGTAGGAGATTTCCATGCAGCAATGGAAGGACTTCCTATGGTTTGCATGTACATGTACACCTACCCTGTACAAGAGACTGGTACTGTTGTCCCTCCACATCCCCCCTCTCAGGTTCAGGTTTAGCCTCTCTGCCCCTGCGATTGGGCAGGAGGATCTTCTCCAGCTCCAGGAAGGGAACCTCCGCCATCATGGAGGCAGCAAAACCACACACAAACGCCAAGAAGGCAAAAGAGATAAACAAAAACAGCTGAAAAAATACAGAATGATGTTTTCTTTAGTTCATATATGCACACGTAAGTAGACACTTATAGATCAGTAGCACTATTCAAAGCGGTAACTTGCTTCTTCAATTCTGTGCCTCAAATCACATATATCATTATAATCATTTTAACTGGATATGTTTAATTTATAATTACAAATCATTCTATATTTTATGCCTTGTGCAGTCAAAGTGTTTTTAACCTCAAACTTCTAAGTGGTTGTTGGTTTGTAACTATTTAGTACTCAATACCCTACATGTATCAACTAACTATTTAACATTACTGATACAGAATCTGTTGCAGAGCAAATTATCCATTTTTGCGCAGGTTATTACTGTAAGATACCCTGTTTGTTTGTTTGAATTTGTACCATGGATCAGACCAGTCTAATACCTAGCTGCCTGTTATTGATGATCATCATCAGTGTCTTACCCAGTTGATCCCTGAGTACAGCAGCGCCCCCTTGTAAGACATGTAATAGACCTGCATGATCATGGGATGGACGAGGTACGCCGTGTAGGTCAGGCGACTTAACGGCAGCCAACCGCTCCACGACAGGAACTCTGAGATGATACCTATAGGAACAAAGGTCATTCATGAGATTGTATTAAATACATTGTATAGAAGTATCATACATAGAAAATTCTTACAAATGGTCAAACATAATATGCATTTTTTAACAATGTAGCAAATTTTTCAATTTCTAAGATAAAGCCCGAATGGTTCTGGCAAAAAAGATTTTGCGATGATAATTATGACAATAACTTAACATTAGTTCACCTTTATCCGCAGGGTAAACTTTGTCCATTGTTTTAAAATAAACAGGGTATTTAGGGATATCAAGTCGACGGACGGTGGTTTCTGAAAATAGTACAATTTGAAACCACCTTCCATCGACATAATATTCCTAAATACCTTTCTTTTTTACACAGATATAGGTTGACCCACGGATAAAGGTGAACTAGTGTTACCTCCATATCCCACAGAGGAGGCATAAATGACCCAGGCAACACCAGAGGCAAACAGACTCCTCTCCATGGCCCTCCAGGTAGGGTTGTTCTGTATGTAGTATGGTGGGTCTGTGTTCTGGAAAACTGCAGTGGGAGTGACCACACCTGCAAGGCTACTGACTGTCCCCACAACCCAGCCCAGCAACACCAGCTTCTGTGTGAGGGCAAAAACAGACATAATGTTGTTTTTCTGTCAACAATGAACTAATCAAAATGTCTGTCATCTTTTTAACTTTGAAGTTCATTCACTCTGACCTGCTCACTCACCCTTTGACTGACTGACTGACTGACTGACTGACTGACTGACATTACTAAAGATAATTGGGCACATTTGAATGTGGCTATCATTTGATATCTTTTGATAATGTACATACATATGTACATATCTTTTGATAATGTAATAAGCCATCAGCTTAATTTCATTTCTAGGTAAAAAGATGCTCAGTAAACAGAAATACTTTGAACTACAATATTACAATTAGTTCATAAATTGTACATCTGTTTCTGTACCATGGAGGATATGAATATAGCATGTAGTCAATTGCTACCTTTCTGTGTGGAATGTTGGGGATGGTCCTGTTGTATCTGAAGAGCACATATCCCAGCAGCACCCCCAGCAGGTAGGGTGCCATTCTGGTTACAGTATACTTATATGTTGTGCCAATGTAGTCTAGAGTGGAACTGGAATCAGAAAATTCAAAAGAGAATTCAAAAGTTCTAAGGCTTTATCAAAACACACGACACAACACAGCACGAATTATATAGACAGCACAAATTATATAGACAGCCTAATTTAGATGTTATCTGCATCATACTAACAAATGATAATGGGAATTCAAACATTTTCTCAATCAATTATTGTTTTGCTCCTCTTTTGTTCCTCAATTGAATTATCCTGAAATCATGGACTGTATCTCTTGAACATAGAAACAGTAGTTTACTAAAAACTGTTAGATCATAATTGTATTTAGAAATTACAGAAAAAAGATTTTGCTTCAGCCTGCATCTGTATTAAATCTTTACAGTGAAATTTCTTGAAAAAACAGATACAACGGTCGTTTCAGTATCTTTATTGAACTTACTGCACAAGGAAGTGGTACAAAACCCCATGCAGCACCCAGCTGACAACAATGAGAGCACAGGTAAGTACAGCTCCAATCTTGGGCTTCCTAGAGCATAGGGAAAAACACACTTTGTCATAGATTTCTCTCTCTCTCTCTTTCTGTATATATATATAAGGACACTACTGGGGGTGCGGACACTACTGGGGTACGCACTCTACTGCGGGTACAGACAGTACTGGGAGTATGGATACTACAGGGGGTATGGTTACTAGTACCATTAAGTGGGGTACGATCAGTACTGGTAACAGACATTACTTGGGTTGCAGGCAATACTGTCAATATGTAGAAAACTCACTTGTACAGGAGCAGGAGGACTCCTGGTATCATCACATACAGCTGCATATCGACACCAAGATACCAGCCCCAGCCAAAACACTGCACAAGGGGAAGAAGACATGTCTGTTATCATGAATTGGAACATAAGGTATTTCAGCAATACACTGGCTGTAGGTTAACAATGCTACCATGAGAGTGTTTGGTATAATACAGTAACTGACTGGAGAGCATTTTGAGGTGACATTGTCATCTGTGACTGTTTCCTCCGCCATGCTGGTGTCCCTATTTGCATTTGATATTTGATAAATCACAATTCAATAAATCATATACTGGTAGCTCAAGTGTTTTGACATTTAAATATGTCCTGACCTTCTCAAATATCCACTTTAATGTGCACAGTTCAAATAAGAAAAAAATCAGAAGAGTAAAGCCTTGCAAATAAAACACACATTGCCAAATAGTTGTGTACACTGGAGCTACAATCCATTGAAACACAAAGGGGCACCAATATGCAGTGAGCACCTGTCTTATACTTCTGAATAACTGATAATGAAGATCTATACCAGGTACCTCTACTCCTGAGTCCACAAAGTAGTTGTTGATGTAGAGCAGGTTTGTCCACCAGTGATGCTGGCAGCCATGGATACCGGGCATGACCCAGTTGCTAGGCGTGGCCCAGTATGGTCCATCTCCCATGTACACCAACAGACAGGTGTAGATCATGATGAGGAAGGCATACACTGGTGTCAACCTGAAAATGACAAGAAAATGGGTTATCTATGAAGGGGTTCTGTTAGGTGAAATAGAAATTAAAACATTGTGGCAGTGCCTGGCTAATGTACTAATGCCTAGTACTTAATTTTCTATTTCAAAATTGATTTACACTGTGCTCCACACAATGTCAGGCAACAGGAGAAGCCACAGACTTGTTGTAAATCTTCTTGTTCCTAATACTCACTCACTATACGATATCAAATTTGTTGTAAGATAATCTATTTTTAAGGACAAAGTCTAGGTCAACAGGAGACAGTGTATTACCTGCAGTACCGGTGTAACAGGTGCAGACCATAGTCCCTCCATGTGAACACACCCCCAGTCTGGGTCAGTTGCTTCATGAACAGGTACGTAACCAGCAAACCACTGAGGATACAACAGGAAAATAATGTCACATCTTCATCTGGAAATTTTAATGGTGGGATGCATTTTGTCTCATTCAGATCCATCCATGCATAGAAGAAAATGAGCATCTAAAAATAATGTTGGAGAACAGATAAAAAAGGTCTTTTTTAAAACTCACAATCTTTACAGTTTTACTGATTAAACTTAACTGACTAAAGACACTTAATCTAACATTGTGCAACAGTAGTAATAAGTACATCTTACATGAAAATCATTGACTGTCATGTTATCTAGCAATACCTGAGCAAGAGGAAAGTGTCCACTGCCATGTCCATGTTGTTTTGTATGAAGTACCACCACTCCTTATTTGCACCAGCCAACTCTACCTTGTTAGCTGAAAGAATTAATCATTATCTCATTATTATATACAAGATTTTATTTTTCCATTAACGTCAGGAGTGGTCCAAATGTCATATCAATGTTTCTCACTTATATTCTTTTTTTAATTTCAATGATCTATAAAAAGATTAAATCAGCTGTTATTTGGATAAGTTTAAGTCCTCCCAACCCGTACCATACATGATGCCTAATTATAGATAAGGTAGTGCCCATCATAATTCTATAGCCCATGGGCCACACAACTTTACAATAGGGGTCCATCCACTGGTAGTAGTGCATGTTTTACTATCAATACTCTTTCAGTGGTGAGTGCTGAGCATAAAAAGCAACATGTACCACTTTTTAAGTCTTTGGTATGACTCAGCCGGTGATCAAACTCCATACCTACCATACTAGTATGCATAGCAAACATGACTTCAAACGAGACTACTGAGCACTACCTGTTACATTGTGAGCTATACAATATTGAAAGGACCCATATGTTGCAATCCATATCCCATTTAAACCTAGAAGAATTACTCTCGTCTGACCCCCTCCATTCACCTGACAATACCTTATGTATCCTTCTCATTATGGGCAGCCTGCCCTCTCACATTCGATAAATTGTCAATAGATCATTGCATGCACCTGGATATCTATTTGTAATTGGACAAGATACTCACATATTTCGATGTTGCCAATGGTAAAGAAGTTGGTGTGCCCAAAGATGATCCAGAGGGTACTGATGACCCTTATGCCGTGAAGCGCAGGAAGTTGTCCTGGTGTTGTCTTTAGACTGAACACCTTCCTCGCATTGGTGAGCACCGAGAAGGACAGGAAAATATGTGTTGCTGAAGGAAAAGAATTGTTAAGATGTAAGTTGGAATCATCCTACATGTTGTAAAAATACCCACTTGGGTAAAACAGTTTAGATAATTATATTTCAGCCATACCATAGGTATGGTGAAATATATTGTATTCGTAATGTTTCTTTCTTTCTCCTGTCGAATTTTCAAAGCGATTCATCTCCGCCGTTTCTGGACCAAATGACTTGAAATTTGGCACAAGGGTAGAGTGGGCCAATACCAAAAAAACCAAAATCAATTATTGAACTATTATGATTTATTTCCATTTTGTTAATTCTTTTGGTTACATTATTGTCTAATGTATAATTTTTACACGTCTATTCAATCTTGTTACTTTGGAGGAAGACTTTGTACAAGCCACGAGGCTTTTTTCTTCCCCCCTGCATGTACCTTCATCCTTTAATTTGTTTTATGTTAACTTTTTTAATGATTGTGCAAAATAAATAAAATCAAAAATCAAATCAATACCCAAATGCTTCTTTTTCATTTTTTTCATATCTGCTCCTTAAATGATTTTATTGAGGTTTTATTGCAACTTTTGGACCAAAACTGTATATTTTGGCCCCCTGTACCATGGTATTACATCCAAATGACCTGAAATTTGGCACAGAGGTGCTCTAGATACTTATTCAAAGGGTCCATGTATAATATGTGGTATAAATCACTTCAAAATGGCTCCTTAAGGAGGTTTTTGTGGGAGAGTTTAGGTCATTCTGGTGTGTCAGGGCCACAGGTGTGCCAGGTAGATCCAATTATCTACCTACCTACCTAGTCCATAGACATCCAGGTGGTTGGTGGACAAGGTAAATCCAATTAATGGCCAGCCAATGAGCGAGCTTATTTTGCTGGAAGAGTCCATTGTTGGACAGGGGGTGTATTTTAACATTTACTTTTAGACTTTGGTGATAATGCCAATGTTTTTTTTAGCGGAAGTGTTTTCGCACTGATCCACTTGACATAAGACTACTACTGGGACAGTCCATTTTTGCACATAGGGGGGGATTTAAAAAAAATCAGTTTTGGACATGGGTGATGATTCCGAATTCCATTTGTTAAATGGAAGTTTACCCCCACCTGAAGACTGTACATGAGGAGGATTCGGCAGCCAATCAGCAAGCCTTGTGTTATCTGGAAGAGCCCATTCATGCAAGGGGGACTTTTTTTAAATTCAGTTTTGGACTGGGTTCTTATACTTATACAAAAGGCCATGTACTGTGAGTATTTCTGGACTTGTCTATTGTGCAATTTCAAACAGGGTGAGCTGGGAGATTCCATTCTTCAACGAAGGGGGTATTTTTTAAAATTCATTTTGTGGACTTCGCTGACTAGTTTAGCTGAAATATTTTTGGATCGCTCCACTTTACATAGGGGTATAACAGGAAGAGTCGATTCTTGCACAGAGGGGGGATTTTTTTTCAAATATGGTTTTGGACGGCTGATGATTCCAAATTCCATTTCTTAGCGGAAGTGTTTTTGGAGTCGTCTATTTTTTTTAGTCCATTCTTGAAGGGGTTTTTGTAAGATTCATTTTTGCTCATAAGTGTGATTAGTAGTTAGAAGTCATTTTAAGCAGAAGTGTTCCATTTTTGCACATGAGTGATTTTGGAACAGTCTATTGTTACATGAGGAGGGAGATGGCTGAAATATGCTGTATTTGCTCTCAAGCAAATGTCGGCCTTTCTAGTTTTTTTGTGTATAATTCACAACGATTTCTCTGAAACCAGTTGAGAGCTAGAGTTGCAATATATAGTGTCTACAGTATTGTTGCAGATTTTGTATATCAAAACAATTGCAAATTCCATGTGAAGACAGTATTCTTACGGGTTAACTTCCTTGTCTCTGGAAAGTACAAAGTGATGACGAAGTCATAAAAACTAGAGACAGTCATGATGATGAGGATGATGCAGATGATGACTCTGTAACAGATTGACAGAATTATGTTACTTCCATTGACATTAAAACACCTAGTAGTACATGTATCTCCAATCTTGCCAATGTTGACTGTTGGTTGTTGTTTTGCATTGAAATTTTGACAGAAGTTTGTCAGACAGGTACATTCTATGATTAATCTGATCAAAACTCAATACCTAGAATATCAAACAGCACATAACAAACTAACGTTATAGCAAAACTATGCTTCAATACTAAATGCCAGCATTCAGTGAAATGTCATCAACAGTGCTTTGTTGAAATTTGTCATTAAAATCTTCTATTTTATTTAGCAGGTTTCAGAAAATGTCTGCAGTGCAAGTGTAACTTGACATTTTTGCCATACTCACATAGCAGCAATGGCAGCCCCTGAGAAGTTTGCGTAAGTTTCCTCTCTCTGACAGGTCAGGCCAATAGGGTACCAGGATGGCATAGGCTTCACACCAAGGAGACCTTCATGGGAGAGAAACTGTAGTATGATACCCAGGTAGTACTCAAAGTGTATTATAAAAAAAAATTGATAACAATTCTCCAGAGAGAAAGTCCTAGCATGACAGACTCATTTTGTTTTACAATGTACCTCACACTGAAATTTCATCATTGTGATCATCTGAATCATCTGCCTCTTACCATTTTTCATTTTTTCCTGGGAAGGCAACTTACATTCTAATTTACAAAACCACTGGGCATCTAAATGTCCTCTTTACGTTCTTCTTCTATCACTTCACTTATCCTGCAGAAAGTCCATAACATATTTACCTGTGCCTGTGAGAAGTCCTACATCCTTGTCGGTACAGGTGTTGGGGACACACACACCTTGTGCATAGAACTGGTTTTCAGGAGCAAGTAACTGTACAAACAAACAAAACACAGACACAAGAATGTACAGGTACATGTTTAATAGTATCATTTGCAAGTAAAATTACACTTTCACATTTTGTTGCTTGCTTTTTTTGCCCTTTCTGCAAAACTCTTTTGGCCCTGGAATATCATATTCTATTCAGTAGCGTCATCAACCTCCAATTTCTATTGAAACTCTGAAATTTTCACACACAAAAAAAAAGGGTTCAAGAAATAAGAAAGAGGTTTAAAAAAGATAAATAACAGCTCACCTCTGGTATTCCACCCCATGCTACAGAACAGTACATAGTTTGAAAGTTTCCAGGCTTGTCTGGTGCAGTGTTGGCGTTAACTGTGCACTCCTCATAGTCGCCCATAGCAACCCAGTTTCCCTGGAACATGCCTGATGGAGTCATCTTCCCTGTACTGTCCAGCACTGTACAGTAGTGTAACAAGACTGGTATTGTATGAAAGAATATCATGTTAAAATACCAATTGATTAAAAAAAAAGCCACTTAGTGTAATCTTAATCATGGCATCAACTGTGCACGTTAGTATTATGTGTATTTCACATTACCTGTGAGTGAGAGAGAGAGAGAGAGAGAGAGAGAGAGAGAGAGAGAGAGAGAGAGAGAGAGAGAGAGAGACTAAGAGACTAGACAGTCAGGCAGACAATTAAGGATATACATTACAGACAGAGACAGACTGACAGAAGCCTAAAAAAACACTTCATTTCCTTGGGGTGAAGTAAATTATGCGAAAAGAACAGGAGGTCGCACGGGTAAAGTGGGCCAAGCGTGAGCACAGGCGACCTGCAGGACGTTCACCCCCAACCATGAACCAAAACATGGTGGTGCAGTCTGACTACTTACTATTGCTTGCGTACGACTTGACCAGTATAGTATCATTGTATACTCTGTAGGCATCTGTGAAGCACGTCGGGGTGACTTGACCAGTGTACAGTAGGTAGAGAGTAGAGTTCCAGTCGACCCCCTTGTTCCGCTCCAGTCCAGAGATGTAACCCAGGAACTCGAAGAAGGCTGGCCCTTGTGCTGACACGGTTTGTGAGCAGCAGACGAGACACAAGAGCGCTAGATATAGAACAGTCACCACGCTTGCTTTCATGTCTGTGAGATCCAGGGTTCATTCACAACCAGACCGATACGATGTAAGTACTGTCGTAAGATTGATTCTAGTTGATCTACGACCGGACCCGGAACTCGAAGTTACCCTGCGCCTGCCTGAGGAAGACCTCGCCACCCCTGACCCTCACGTGACACCTTTCTGACATGAAACCTGACACCGAAACCCCGACGTTTTTACCAGGTTGCTGGCGCGTAACTTAATCTACAAGCAGATGTTGGGACGCAAAATCGTTTCCATTTTTAGGTTGCCCCGAGACAGTTTTAAACAAAAAACGGGAAGCTAGGAAAACATGACGCGATTTTGCGTCCCAACATCTGCTTGAGGAATACTAAATCTCTCAGTCTCACTGGGATTCAAGCGACATGGTGTTACATAGCTACTCGGACACAAACACATACGATATTATTGCAGAACAGAAAGTGTTTTTAATATCTAACGCGCTTCATTGTATACAAATGTTCAAAATACATTCTGAATACAATCATATATACTTTTGCTGCGTATCTGTCTTTCACAGTATCTCTTCAGCAGTGATTTATGAGTTGTTAAAAGTTTTTAATTGTACTTTGTATAGATTACTATAGTGTTGACCAACTTAATTAAGACATTATATGCCATGTTGATCTTATTCTCAGATACCTAAGATATTTAATAGATCCTCACACAATCAACAGCGATATGTTGAACTTGAATTCAACTTTGTCTATTGCACCACTTTTCAGGCTGACTGAGTAGATCAAGTGATACAAGTTACATCGCTTGGTTCAGGAATTTTCTACTGCGGTTCTCCATGTTGACGGATTTAGTTCTATCATTTCCATTGTCAGTAACGCAGACAGCATCGCCGTTCCCCGCGGTCTCGGTTGTGCCGGTCGTGCCATACCCACCATGGCGGAGCAGCGGTAGATTTGGGTTACTGTCGTCTGTAAAGAAAATCAACCGTCTGTTGTGAATTGCATGTATGACTAAAACACAGATACACAGCCATATGCATGGCAGTGTTCAAAATAGCCATTTTCCCGCTACCCGAAGCTGCGAAGTTCTCATCTGTCTGGGCCACTTCCTGGAGGTGTAGCCAAAAATGAATTGCAGAAGGATTGCAGGTGAGAATCTGCAACATTTTTTCAAACCTATTCCTATACTCTAAAGAAGGCCCTGTCACTGTGGCGTCTCTAAAAACTTGAAAGGCCTTCAAACAAAAGTACCGATTTTGTGCTTTTCAACCTGTAAAAATACATCCTGGCAATGCCTTTATCTAGACAGCAGACTTAAACAAAAATGAGAGAGTATCAAACACGACTTGCTGCGCTAGATTAATCTCCAAGCAGATCTTGCGTGGAACAAGACGGTACTGTAAATGCAGAAACTTTCGCGATGGTTTAATGTTCGCGGTTTTCGCGGTGGCCGCTTCACCGCGAACTTAAAACCACCGCGAACATTTTCCATGGCAGTAAATGATCACAGAACATGGTGCTACCGCGAACTTAAAACCACCGCGAAAAGTTATTTTTCCCGCTACCGCGAAATTAAATCCTCGCGAACTTGAATACATTTCGCAAAGGCCAATTTACTCCTCTGCCGGCAAAACTCCTTCCCCAGCTTACGATACTATCTTATGCCTAGCAAGATCTGCTTGGAGATTAGCGCTAGTTTACTGTTGCTAAGAAAACATTAATGAAGAACATATCGTTACATAGAAGCGTAGCCTATCATTAGGTATCATTAAAACAACAGTAAATGTAAAATTGATATGATGGTAAGTTCAGACATACTATATAATGGCCTACATTGTATAATGTGTTAAATTGCGCATCTGATGATATAGATGTGATATAGATATAGATGAATGTGAGTACCTGCTGTTTTATCGGCTACGCTTTCGTGACCACTCTCAGACGCTGCCTCAGGTTTAGCCTCTCTGCCCCTGCGATTGGGAAGGAGGATCTTCTCCAGCTCCAGGAAGGGAACCTCCGCCATCATGGAGGCAGCAAAACCACACACAAACGCCAGGAAGGAGAAACTCACGAACAGGAACCACTGAGGAAATGTGAAATCCAACGAGACATCATGACCGAATTACCTCCATACCCAGAGAGCACGTGCTCTCATTGCCAACGGCTTAGGATCTTCAATGTCGTCAACATGCACGCATTCTGCTCTCACTAGCTTAGGCCTTCGTCACATTCCCAAACCGGGCCCGGCCGGGCAGCTTTCGGGAACGAAAAAAAAGTACCATACTACACAAGACGTAAAGAGAAGAGTTGTGGCCATTAGTTGTGTATACCTCTTATGTACACATTTCTAATTTATTCGTTTCCACGAACAGTCCGGGGTGGCTCCGGTATGGAAATGTGACGTTAGCCTCAGAATTGTTTGAAACAACGTTAACATTGCATAGGTTATTTACTTTAAGCCAAAAAAGCCATGTTTGTTTCTTCCTTTGAATTTGTACCATCCATCGGCTCAGTCCAATATCTAGCTGCCTGTTATTGACAATCATCATCAGTGTCTTACCCAGTTGATCCCTGAGTACAACAGCGCCCCCTTGTAAGACATGTAGTAGACCTGCATGATCATGGGATGGACGAGGTACGCCGTGTAGGTCAGGCGACTTAACGGTAACCAGCCGCTCCACGACAGGAACTCCGAGATGATACCTGTATGGAAACCAATGCCATGATGAACGCTATGTGACTTAATATTTCAAATCTTTACCATCGCCAAGAAGATTATGTTTTCGGTCCTGTTTATTTGTGTTAGTTGCCAACATAACTTGAGATAGACCTGTATGATATTTGGTAGCGGAGTAGGGTGCGGGAAAACGAAGGTCAAGTTTGATAGCCCCTAGCGGCTTTCTACGGTACATCATCAGAAATTCTGGTTTTGATATCTCGTGTTCTGGCTATACTTCGGGAGTGATTTTAGTGGTAAGATAGCTCTTGGGGCAGAAGTTTGCCCCCCTAGCGTTTTGTTTTGGTTACAATTATTATAGATTTGCAAACCAGCTTGTTATGAGCAGTTGTACTGAGAATCTAAATATTTAAAGAAGATCTGTATTAGAACTTTCTTGTGTCTTACCTCCGTATCCCACGCAGCAGGCGTACACAACCCAAGCGACTCCAACAGAGAACAAACTTCTGTCAAAAGTTCTCCAGGCGGGTTGACTAAGGAGGTTAGCTTCAGGAGTCCGGAATGGGGTGACCAAGGCCACCAGAGCACAGGCAGTGCCAACAATCCAACCTAGCAACATCAACCTCTGCAACATAAAGCGTTCAAAATTTCCTACTAATTCTCAACGGTCAAGTGGGAAAGCATATATATGTTATTGTAGGTAAATGTGATTTCCCAAAGTTACAGCATAGAAATGAATAATCTAAGTAAGGTCCAATGACTTGGCACTTGTCAACATGGACAATGAGCTTGTTTTGCACGGAGATAAAAGAGGTGATGATGATGTAGAGATCATATCTTATTTAGGCTTAGGTCCCATTTCCGAAACGGCGCACGGCTGGGATGTTTCCGGAAACGAAAAATGAAACTGTTTACCAAGGAATATACACAAATTATGCCCCTTACTATTGTTTCAAGTTCTGTGTGTTTTGTTGCTTTTCATATTTTTTTTTGTTCCCAAAAGCTTGAAAAAGTTTGGAATTGGGACCTAGGCCTTACCGGCATGTTGATATAAACAAAGTTGAATGGTTAACTGTTAAATGGGTTTAAAGCAATAGAAGACAAAGCAGCTCTGTATAGGATATCCTATCTAGTACGTATCTAATACAAGTTCTCTGTATGGACCTACCCTTGTGTTAGAGGTATCGGGAACTTTCCTGTTGGTCCTGAAAAGCCAGTACCCGAGCAGCATCCCAATGAAGTACGGCGCCATCCTGGTAATCGTCCATTGGTACGTGGTGCCAACATAGTCCCCGCCACCCTCACTACAGTTAAGTAAAATAATGCGCGACTTTGATAGCTCTTTGAAGTTCTACATTTCGATAAGCTGTAGCAAGTAGTCCGTGTCCTTTTAATGCTAAAGTCACATTTCCACAAAGGGGCCCGGCCGGGCAGTTTTGGGGAGCGAAAAGAATGACATAAAAGACATCAAAATACACAAAATGTCAAAATAAGGTACATAGGCATGATATGTGTATATTTCTAGGTAAACATTTTAATTTTTCGTTTCTTAAAACATCCCGGCCGGGCCCCTGGTAGGAAATGTGACCTAAGCCTAAGGCTTACGTCACAGTTCCAAACCGGGTCCCGGCCGGGCAGCTTTCGAGAACGAAAAGCAAAAAGCATTATGTAAAGGATATCAAATTACAAAAGACGTAAAGAGAATAGTCGTGGGAATTGTTTGTGTACATTTTGACGTATACATGTCTATTTTTTGTTTCCACAAACAGCCCGGCCGGGCCCCGGTTTGGAAATGTGACGCTGGCCTAAATCATGGGATTGCAGTGTTTGAAGAAATGTCGATTATTCACAACTAGAAAAAGATTAGTGATGGGCAAACGTTTTGTTCCATTGATTATTGAAGAAAAATAGTTTACGAATGTGGCTCTTGGAGGAATGCAAAGAAAATGAACAAGAAGTTTTTATACGCGAACAAATCATTACAAATAGCAAATCATACGAACAGCGCAAAGTCTGGAACATATTTGTATTCTGAAATGTTTTCATTTTTCACTTAATACGTACTTGACTACGAAATGATACAGGATTCCGCTCAGGAACAGGCCGGACCCGATAAGACTACAGGTGATTACAGCTCCTACTTTTGGATACCTGAAGGGCAACAGAAAGACTTGATGACGATGGCGCTTTACGTTATCAGTATTTTGAGAGCAAGAAGAAAAATACAATGTAACAACAACTTTGCTTTGGACAAAGATAAAAGAAATTCTTTTCTCATATGTTATGGGCAAGGGTTGTAGCAAATTGTTTGTTCAACTATTTTCTTGTTTTCGTCGACTATGAATGCATATGAGAAGTTAGGACTAAATGTGATAGTTGTGCAACTTCTTAAGATGCTCTTCTTTATTAATTATTTCACAGACATTACTTGACTTACTTGTATAGTATCACGAGAACCCCTGCAAGACTCACGTAGAGCTGCATGTCCACAGCAAGGTACCAGCCGTGGCCGAAACACTATTTCAACAAAGGATAAAACTGTATAAGATTTACAAATATGCTTTGATTTGCAACACGAAAAAATTACTTAAGCTAATGGGTACGTCTGTACACGACCAAACATTTCAGATGGCATTCTTTTGTCAGTGTCTGATTCAGTTTCTTCAGTAATTTTTGTATCGTGTACCTTATCACCTGGATGGCTAATAATATCCGTTGATTTCTTGTTGAATTAAGAAATACATGTAAATGCAGGACTGCTTATCGTGCATGTCACCAAGTATCTGGTACATATAACGTTACATGTATGTGTGTGTGCTAATACTAATCTGGCATTTAAATAAGTGTCTGGACGCGTGTGTATGTGGGATATATGATATCGATAGATTTAGCCTCATTTACAGACTTCGAGCGACTGGCTTAAAAGCCAGCCTCGCTAGAAGTCTGCGAAGGAGGCTAATAGAATTAAGGAGACGAAAAATCCTTAATGAAAGAAAGTAAGGACTATTTATCCAATTCGATACATATTTCAAATGGATATAGCTTTACCCCTTGTCCGACATAGTTGTTGATGTAGAGCAGGTTTGCCCACCAGTACGTCTGGCAGGCGCGTACACTCGGCATGGTCCAGTTGTCATGGAGAGCCCACCACGGTCCCGACCCCATGTACACCGTCAGGCAGGTGAAGATCATGATCAGGAAGGCGTATACTGGTGTCAGCCTGGGAATAGAATACATTTATGAATATTTTTAATGATGTCCTTTCAGGTTAATTTGTTAGAAAAAATTCATTAGTTCCACGAGAAACCAGACATTCCATATTTTTGTAGACCAATATTAGATACACTACACAGCCTCCCACTATGAATATTTTGCCAAAGAGCTTGCGTTAAAACACCACCAAAATGCAAAAGTTTATACGTGAAATAACGGTGTAAGACGTGTACATCATAGCCTTTCCATGTAAACTTCCCTACCTGAAATAACGGTGTAAGACATGTAGACCATAGTCTCTCCATGTAAACTGTCCTACCTCAGTGTAAGACGTGTAGACAGTATAGTAGTCTCTCCATGTAAACTGTCCTACCTGAAATAACGGTGTAAGACGTGTAGACCATAGTCTCTCCATGTAAACTGTCCTACCTGAAATAACGGTGTAAGACGTGTAGACCATAGTCTCTCCATGTAAACTGTCCACCCGTCTTCTTCATCTGCTTCATGAAGAGGTACGTCACCAACAAACCACTGGAAGATAAAGAAAAAACATGATAATTCTTCAAATAATACATGAATCCCTTGAGGGGTAGATGCAGGGTGAATTCTTCTCCACTGAGATAGAAGGTGTTTTGCAATACAATCCAAACAGAAAGCTAGCATCTTTTGGAGAACTGCCATATACGATTTAAGTTGAAACAAAAGAAAAATCGATACCTCGGGATTGAATGCATGAGTCAAATGGTCATGAAAAATTATGGTTTGCTTTAGGTATTACATAAGTTTGCCGTACGATTGTGACGATACTGCATTCTAAGAGAAAACAGTGTTTTGTTTCTGTGATAGAAGACGTTGTTTCGTACAGTACCTGAGTAGAAGAAATGTATCGACTGCCATGTCCATGTTTCCTTTGATGAAGTACCACCACTCGTCGCTAGCTTGCGCCTTTTCCTCCTTGTTAGCTGTAGAGAGGAACATTCCCTTTCACAACCCATCATTTCAAGTAATGTTTTGAAAAAAAAAATGTATCTCTAATGAGCTTAGTAGAAGGAAACATAAGTTGTCTCCGACAAACTAGTTTCTGTTAATTCTTTTCTAACTTAAATGGGTCATATGAATCAACCAAATCAACTATCATTCAGATACACTGACATATTTCGATGTTGGAGAGTGTGAAGAAGTCTGTGTGTCCATAGATGATCCACAGGGTACTGATGACCCGAATGCCGTGAAGCGCCGGAAGTTGCCCGGGGTGCTGGTACGTGTTGAACACCTTCTTCGTGTTGGAGTACACCGAACAGGACAGACAGAGCCGGCCAACTCTTGCTTTCAGATGGCACAAAAATTTTTCAATGATCCAAGGATAAAAAACAACGACGACGACACACATGAAATGTAATTTACGGTTCGTCAATGGTTTCACGAGTCTAATGTCTGCTGTCAAAGATATAACTTAGAAACAAAACAGATCAAATATATCAGATCTCTTAACGGTGTGTACGTATTATTACATTTCCCGTTAAACTTTTACATTTGAAGTTTGAAGATATCCTTGGCTGCATATCTGTATTTTCTATATTTATCTAAAATATTCACTATGACTATGTACGCCTAAAAGTTGAAAGGTATCTTCAGAGAAAATCACAAAGCTGTATATCTAACCACTTACAGGTAGTTAAGTATTTCCTTTCCTCTTGTGAGAAGCGCATGGTGATGATGAGCTCATAAAGCGTGCTGACCGCGAGAACACCAAGAATTATAGAGATAATCATCCTGTAACACAAAGTACAATCAACTCTGTAAAACCATTATCACTGGACGTTCTGTACGTGCACCATCATTTTTGTGTACATACAGGGTAAAATTACAGTTTGAGACGTTACGTCACAACATATTTTTAAACCAAGCTCAATGATGCAATGTAGGCTCCGCCCCTGAGTCGTCACCAAAATTTCAATCTCTGGTCTTGTTAAAAAACGGGCCTAAGAAGTATGGCATGATCAAGTAATCAATGTCATAATCAGGTTTTAATGATATATGCAATTGTATAGTATACATAGATCTTAATCAGGGGCACATAACGTGAAAAGTGATGACGATATTAAAGATGTTCTTCATGTATATGTATGTATCTGTGGTAAGTGTGAAGCTAACGTACAGTGCAACAATTGCCTCAGGTGAGTAGGTGGCGTACGTCTCCTCTCTCTGACAGAACACTGCGATTGGGACCCAGGATGGCATCGGCTTCACCCCGAGAAAACCTTCGTGAATGGGAAAAACGAATAACATCATGATTGATACCCTTTGTAGTTTTGTATTACCCTGGGTGCCAGACTATTAGGGCCGGCGTTAGCCCGCTTACAACTTAATGCTTGACCAATCCTCTGAGTGGTAATCTTAGTTGGATAGAATATCTGCATGAACTGCCGAAAAAAAACTTATTCGCGGTAGACATGAATCATAATAAGCCTTTCTGGTCAGTCCATCATTTTATGGTTTTGATAATGCAATGACTTCAATTAGGCCTAGCACACACACACACACATGCAATCACGAAACAAACAAACGAACGAAGGAACGTACTCATATACTCATATTATGCCTTGACATAAAAAAAAAACACCCCAAAAGGCCTACCTGTCCATGTTAGATTTCCTACCGCACGGTCACTGCAGGATTTGGGAACACAAACGCCCTGTGTGTAGTACGGGGTGTAGGCTGAAAGCTCCTGGGGGAAAAAATAAAGGTTGAATTGTACGTACAAGGTCACGAACATAATTCAGACGCTAACGTTAAGCACCGCATTGAAAACGTAAACGTTTCATTTCAAGAATAGTGTCCTTGTCAGCTGCCCCGTAACGCTTGTCATATTGACATAAACTTCTATCCCACATGTACATTTTAATAGCTTGGCAGTTATCCTGAATAGTCTTCCCTACGTTACAACTACATGTTACCGTCCTTACCGCTGGTATCCCTCCCCACAGCACCAGGCAGTACATGGGTTCAATGTCTTCAGGCCTGTCCCAGGCATTTTTAGCATCTACTGTACATTCCCTGTAGTCGCCTAGTTCCTGCCAGTTGCCTTGGAACAGCCCTGATGGGGTCAGTTTTCCTGTACTGTCCACCACTAATGGGGCAAATGGGATACGCACTGTCATTCGTGGTGCAATTTCGCTTTTATAGTCAATGATACTGCAATCATGGCGTATGCACCATCTGCCCTCAATTGATAAACGTGGTCGTACAGCACTTCGCTATTTGAATTCGAAATAAATTTAGTTGCAACTTACTAACTAATCGTGCTCTGAAATCTATGGGAAGTGAAATGCATGTTTTCCCAACTACATCTCATTTGTGCATGCCTGTCTGACTTGCGTATAGGAGCAGCTCAGATTCATTGAATGTAATTTGAAGTTTAGCCATTAACCAACTGCAGAATTCGTAATTTACAAATTAACAAATTACATTATGACCACAATTGATTTCCGCAAGAAAACCTGTGTTTATGTCATATGTTGACACGGGAGTAACCATTGTATAACCAACAGTGACCAAAGTTCAACACAAACAGTGTGCGTTTGCTGGGAGCGACCTGTAAAACCAGAAGTAATGTTGTTATGACTCACGCCGTCCTTTGGACATCCTTGTGTCATACAACATATAGACTGGACCAAAATCAAAGTTGCACTTACTAATTCCAGCGTACGACTTGGCCAGTATAGTGTCATTGTGCACAGTATAGGCTTGGTTGTAACATTTCGGGTCGAGTTGACCAGTAAAGAGGAAGTACAGAGTGGTTTGCCAGTCGATCGGTTTGTTCTTCTCCAGTCCTATAAAGTAGCTCATAAATTCCGTCAGTGCCGGTGACTGTGCGTAGGTTGACTGTAGGCAGCATGAGAGAAACATCACAGCTAGGATGGTCCTTGATGTAATTTTCATTTTGGCTTATTGTCCCAAATGAACGAATGTGCAACCAATTGGGCTCACAAGAATTTGGAACTTTGACCTGACAAACATTTTCCCTGACCAATCAGAGAACAGATGACCAACACCGGTGTGATCTTCATGTGACCGTACGGTGCGACCTACAAGACGGTCGGTATGGTTTATTGGCTACGGTTGGCCAAACGTGTAGTTAAACTAGGTCACGAAGTTGGATGAACAGGGCTGTAGTAAAAACACCTCAGGTCAAAATGTTTGACACTTATGCAAATATCTATAGGAGTGTGTGTCATTTCACCCCAACGTGTCAGCCGCGAATGACTTAATATCATCATCATCACAAAGTAGTGAAATACATGCAATTATTGTTGTCTTTCATCGTCTTTCATAGCTTTCACCAAAGCAGTCCCTGTGAGACCAGTGATCAAAGAATTTTTCCACAGAAAGCACCCATTTTTCTGTCGTTGATACTCAGTGATATGACTGATATCAACAACAGAAAATTGGGTGGCGAATAAGAAGCAGTTAATGATTTATCTTGGCGACGCCTCAGGGTTGAAAGCATTTTATAGTGTTACACACACAGTATAAGGACGCTATAAGTCTCATGCATGAGTTGTTTTCTTCCCATAGACTTCTATGTTATAAGACGTGTTTTGCATGGGCGCATTCACAACTAGAGTTCCTCGAACACACATATTCGCCAAATAAACATTTTTTATCGAAGGTCGTTGTTTCTCAATGATTAATGTATGTAATTATGGCTATAATGGGCCAGCTAAGCACCAAATACAGCTTAATACGAGATGTTAATATAGCAAAGCTGGATGTAAGGTCTTTAGTTAGGCTAGGTTAGGCTAGGTCTTTAGTTTTAGATAAGATATCACTCTACAAAATGTACATTGCAGTCTTTTCGTAAAAAAAGAAATAATGAACAAACTTTGAGTGACTGGCCTATGTATTAGATAATAGGTCATCTAAGGGTTATCTAAGGGTCATACGTAAGGATTGTTACGGCCCTACCTTGGTGAATGTTTGTGTCCATCTCATGAAAATAGTAAGTAAAGTTTTGCAATCGCGAGTTAAGTCAGAGGTATTTTACACAGTCTACCTGGCTGGCTATCACGCCAGGCTACTCAGATCCCCCCATCCATAGCCCCGCAAAGACAAAATAGCTGATTGACAGGCATAGTAATTGCTCCAACCCTACCAGTGACCCCAGGTCGGCCTGTCTGCTGGCTGGCTGACCCTCTGGGAGGGTTTCATTGCAGGAACACCAGCACCAGTACTGTGTGTTTATGTTATAGGAAAATATATCCACAAATGCTTATACTGTAGAACCAATAGTGTAAAGGACATACTATACTCAATATGTTGACTTATTCATACCTATAGATATCCATACATGTATATGTCTGTTAAGTAAATGTGTCTTTAGAATGACACATAGAAAAGCGCTGTAAAAACTTTATAAAACACAGTAATAGCAAAAATACGTGTTCAGAAGACTGTGTCTTTAGAATGACAAAGTTATAGAAAAGCGCAGTAAAAACTTAATAAAACAGAGCAATAGCAAAAAAACGTGTTCACAAGACTGTGTCATTAAAAATGACACTATAGAAAAGCGCTGTAAAAACATTATAAAACAGAGTAACAGCGAAATATCGTGTTTATTCGATCTCCCAGTGCAAGCCTTCTTCGGCCAGCTGACAAAGGATATCACAGAACTGAGAGGACCCGGCGGTTGCTAGGCACATTAACTAATTGCTGTCACTCTACCCTACGATACCAACCTATTTAGTTCTAAGTGATGCTCACTTGCATTAGGAGAACTGTTAACCGCATCAAACCAGGATTGCGTTGTCTGGATGAGTGCAGAAGACTTTCTGAAACCATGCTGAGAGTCATGAATCAGGTGATTTGTGTCCTGTAGCAATAAGTCCCGGAGAAACACCTCGTACACCTTACCCAGATAGCTCGTTAGGGAAATGCACCTGAAATCTTCAAGACCTTTGGGCCTGGTCACCTTCGGTACTGGCACTACCAGTTCTTCTGTCCATTGTAAGGGAATGTTGTAAGCATGCATTGTAGATATTGCACATTGCAGGAGCAAGCTCTTCATAGAAGTTGGACAGTAGCCATGGCGGTATATGACCCCCCCCCCCCCCCCGAGGATTCACCTTCTTCATTTGAAGTTCTGGTATGGCTTGAAGTAATAGATGGTCAGATATTTCTCTGTGTAACTACTCTCATCTGCTATAAAACTTGGCCAAGCTCTTAGAACTAGCATGCATCACTCTGGTACCGAGACATTTCTCTATGCGCAAACATAAAATAATCTCTAGACACTCAGAGCCTTTTTGGAGTATAATGAATGGATCACTGTTATAAGGGTCCAGCAAGCTTCCCGAGTTGATGTCCGGTGTCGACTAATTGACTGACTGACTGTTAGACCTGGGTATTTGGACTCTAAAAAAAGTACTAGTGTCATGCTCTTTAAGCTACTAACAACAAATGTGCTACCAATATCATAGCATGGATAATAATGATCAGAATGAAGGACTGTTTGATTGCCTATTAACACTGCTAATCTTCCCAGCCTTGACTGAAAATGCCACTTGACCACTGGCTCATATTATAATGTCACCAGAAATATATTTTGCTCCAAGCAGAAAGACTTCTAATGAGCTTACTTGGTTTGAATATAAACCTCGGAGCCTAAAGACACTTGTTCATGCTTCTCTCCACTGCAAACAATTAACAGGTCAATGACATGTGCATCATCAGGCTAATCTGTTAATCACATCTCTGATTAGATTGGTAACAGAAGCAATCCTCTATTTAGTACATAGGAATAAGTTCCTTACATTTGATTGTCTCAAAGTTATGTCATGCTCACCATTAGCTATTCAAAACTAAATTCTATGAACAGCATTTAGGTTACCAAAGATCCAAACTTGTAAATTCAAGGCATCTCCAATTACTGGGAACTGACATCCCTGCCACGGTCTGCCATGGCGATTAGTTCTGCTCCACCTTTGATTTGTCTTTGAGTTGAGGGGTCATCTCCCTGCTGAGGCCAGGAGGCTGAGGGCAGGGGGTTAATTTGCTGTGACTGGCCCTTTTAGGGGAAGGAGATCAGGCTAGGGTGACACTTTTGTAAGGGATATTCTTCTCCAGTATAAGTTAAAGTAATTATATTAAGTAGATCGCGGTTTACATAATTAGCATCTCATTATGTTGATAATCACCCTAAGTACCTACCTACCAAGAGCAAAGAATATCCATCAATCCCCTCTGCAGTTATCCTTCTTAAAAGTTACGAACTATAAGACCCACTGCAGTTCCAAACAAGCTGCTAGGGGGCCCAAAATTACACCATTCACTCCTAGTCCCAACAGCTATCCACCACTTAAAAATCATGAACATGGCACTTCTGGAAAATTTAGGCGCAAGCTTTGACGCTCACTTGCAGTACCAAAACAAGTCGCCAGGAGGCCCATTATCGAACTTGACCTTCCTTTCTGTGTCCCCTACCTATCAACAAAATATCATTAGCATCCATGTAGAACATCTCGAGTTATCGTGTTAACAGACAAACGCAATTACATACAAATCCCGATACAGCACCATAGGTAAAAGCTAGCTAAACCATTCTCGCACATGACAATCCTTTACACAACCGCTACACACCTGCCAAATATCGTAGAAATCGCCCAGCTGCATTTTGAGTTATGCTTCTCGAAACAGGAAATTTGAACATATCATGAATCTATTATTCATTCTATGTTGAGCACATTTACCCTATATCATAAAATAAGATTGCCTACGAAAAATAAACATGTCATACGTTCTTTGTTCGTGTACAACCGCACCACTCACAGCCCAGGACTGTGTACCTCCGACCCAGCGCGTGGATGCCAAACTGTGCCAGCCCATTTCCTCAGTTACAAACTAAAGTTAACCAATCTATCTTTTGCAACCATTTGGACTGGGTAAAAAGGGAATTTCTCATCGCTTAAAACTCGCTTCTATATATATATGCAGCCGTCTATTTTTGGGGGGGGGGCACTCTTTAGATGGCCCGTTCGGAGTAATACATGAATGAGACCATAAAATTCAAGCGCAACGCGGGACGTTCTCTTTTCTGGGTGCCCCAAAGCGGAGAGTGGCCGGAGAAGACACCATTGCCGAAAGGTAAGCCATGCAAAACTACCGGCATTTCTTCTCCACATCACTCACACAACGGCAATATAGACGACAAGCGAGGTACATTCAGGTAACAAGCAAGAGTCCTTCAGAGGATCCATCTATACGCTACTGTGGACCCAAAGCATGGAAGTCCAACACACACAGCCCCAACTTCTCCATGTTACTCTAATAGTAAAGGAAACTAGAGCCAGAATTTTTCAACCGACCGATGTCGTTGACCTTACTAGCGAGCAAATTGCCAAATGTATTCGATAGTCACGTAGTACATAGTTTGGGTCAATGAGAGGTGAACAATCACGTGGTCTTGATGAAGGTCTTTTGTGGGGAAACTCACAAAAAATATTTGTTCTTAGGTTATTGGTTGGGCCGGCTACTCTGTCTTGGTAGCCAGGGGCTGAAATGCGAGTAGCTTACAATAGGCGGGGCTAAATCGCAAGGGTCTGGAGCTGCTGCGCCATTCAGCACAACTCAGGTGACCTCAATACATGAACGACTGCCACAATATTTACAGTGATGGCGTCAGCTACATTGCATCATCCACAAAAGAGTATGAAACGTTTAGGCTCGAGACAAAGAAACAACAAAAATGAGTTACTCATCAAACAGTTAATGTTAGAGTACCCGCTCCCAAGTTGACTGGAATAAGATTGAAGGCCATTTCTAGATTTCTGTAGTCAGCATAACAGAATCTCTGGGTGGATTACAATGATATTTGGTATGTGGGTAGTTGTTACGAAGACCAAGGTCAAGATTATTTTGGGCCCTCTGGTATGTGACATTGGTATTGCAGCAGAAATTCCGTTTTTTTGTATCTTTTTACCTGGATGTGCTATGGTCTTGATTTTCTTTGGTGGCAGATAGTTTCTGACGTAAGTGGTGTAAGTTTGGACCCCCTAGCAGGTTGCTCTGGAAATGCATGGCGTTTATGTCAAAATCTTCTAAGGAGGATAACTGAACAAGGAACGCCAAATTTGCATGTTATTTTGATATTTTTGTCAGAATGTCTGTCTATCTGTGTTTCCCTAGTTAATTCTATATGCTAGGCACATCTTGCCATGGGTTGACAGGGATTTAACAGAAAATACTTTGAAGGATAACTCCCAAACTGTACGCGCGTAACTTGACCTTTTGTCATCCACCAGTTTAATTCAGAGTGACTCAACATTTCTTACAGCACACATCGTTCGTCGAACTGACTGTACCCGAGCGGACAGCGAGATGAAGGGTACAGCAGGACTTATGCTTCTAGCCGTGCTGTCGCTGTGCGGCTGTCCACAAACTACTGCAGCAAGTGTGCATACGGATGACTTTCCTGCAATTGTGGATGACTTTCCAGGCTACTTCGCAGAACTGGAGAAGAATAAACCGATCAACTGGACAAGTACGCTAAACCTTTTGTCCACTGGCCAGATCAGCCAGGCGTGTTACAGCCATACCTACATCGTGCATAATGATACTACACTGGCCAAGTCTTACGCCCAATTTAGTGAGTACAAGTTTGATTTTATATCACAAGTATGATAAATTGTAGTGCAGCGTGTATCTCACTGACGCTGAGGCGCGTTTGCGGCGTCGCTGCGTTCAAGCTATTTTACTGAGTGCTGAAAGAATTTCATCCAAAGAAATAACAAATAGTTTTACGCTTTGTTTGTTTTGTTGTTTTTAGTCATACATAGTCGTACATTTTGCATGCTATTGCGAACATTGCTAAACATTGATTATGCAGATTATTTCATTATTTGCACAATGACAGCAAAAATGCTATGATATACCACTTCAACCCTCCTTGTAACGTACAATGTTGCATACGGGCTTTTGATTGACGTCATACTAATTATAATTTGAATCCTTCGACGACTATGGTGGCGGGTAATTGAATTAAGCCAAATTTTACACAGAATCTGACCCTTTATCCGTTCACTGACCGTCTGTACCCCTAACCCATCCCAGTGCTGGACAGCACAGGGAAACTGACACCTTCGGGAGTATTCGAAGGCAACTGGTTGGACATCGGAAACTACAAAGAGTGCACAGAGGATGCTAACAACGCTGTGGACAGGCCGGAAGATATCCAGGCCATGTACTGCCTTGTGTCGTGGGCAAAAACACCGGAGGCCGCAGAACTGGTAAGGGCATTACGTACGGCGAACGCAACATATAAAGGAAGACCAACTGAATCGATTTTTTAGCTGTAGTTGTAGCATAAGGTGATGATAACGTCTGTCTTGTCAAACGGCAGGTAGATACAAGCACATTTATGAAGCCAAATGATCCCCTTTCCCCCCAGAATCTATATGATAGTGATGCAAACTTCAGACAAGGTGTCTGCGTTCCTAAATCTTGCAGTGAATCCGAAGTACAAGACCTCACAGAAACAGGTATGTTAGTATTGTAACCAGCTATGTGAGTGAACAAGTGATCTTTGAAAACTTCGTTGTAACGTTTGATGTACAACTGCCCAGTTGTCATATGATGGTTGTGATCGTGTAAGATTTTAAGCACATGGAAAAGCCAAGTTACGTTGTTTTAACAATTAGGCCATGTTAATTTGAATATATGCATGACATTCCATGGAAACCTCAAACTGATGTGAGGGTGAGAACAAGAAATAAATTGGTCATAAAAAGTTATTTCATAGATTCATAGATAGATACAAGGTGGACACAGTGCACCATAATCTTGGTTTGCTTATTTCTAATTACTCTCTTCTTAAGGCTTTCTCGGAGTGAAGCCGATGCCATCCTGGCTTCCGGTTAACGTGTACTGTCAGAGGGAGGAGACTTACGCCACATACTCAACTGGAGCGATTGTTGCGCTGTGAGTTAACATTACCAGCTTACTCATACTTCAGCTAATGTCGCCCTTACTGCGACAAAGACTTCGCTGAAATACCCCCAGTGCGCAAGATACGCTTTGCTTGGGAAGTCATATTGCAGTCTCTGATACTAGTATATATATATGTAAGATCAGGACTATACAAACATCAAATGAAATAATGACTGAAGTACCATGGAAAACGTGATTGACTTGATGACTATAAACGGCAGGCCATCTCGAATCCTGCCCGAATGTGTCTGAAAGAATATCTGGAATGTAGTCGGAATGTCTATAGAATACACTACGAATGCACAGGAATAGAAAAGAATTTTCATTCTGGCGGCATTCTGGCTCATTCCTTCTCGTGCGAAGGGGATTTAAGGCCCTTTTGGAATTCCCACCCGAATGGCCACGAATGTGGCACGAATTTTGCAAATAATTCAATCCGCCTGGTTCTGCTTGATTCCTGCTGATTCGGTTTCAGTGTGAAGGCCCTATAAGACTTAGTCTTTTTTAGATACTGTCGACGACTTTTCATAGGCGAACTTAAAAACCGCGGACTCTATGCATGTAGACTCGCCAATATTACAGTGACTGGTTTTACTACAAGAAAAATCATCACTAATATGTGACAACGTTTAACAATGTCAAGCTTACCTTGTGCCACAGGACTGTTATCGCCATCATCCTCTGCGTTCTTGCAGTCAGCACATCTTATGAGTTATTCATCACCATCCGGTTTCCTGAGGAGGAGCGAAAACCATTTACCACCTGTAAGTGTCTATGAAAGGCAGTTTAATCGTGACTGTAATTATCTTATAAAGGCGTTGGCGCTATTACCGTACACAAAGTAAAGCACTTGCCAACAAGCTTTCCATATGAGTGCAATTGAAGTGACCCAAAGCCTGATATTGATGCAAGTACTTTCACCTTGATGTATTCTTTATGAACAGAAAGCGTTCTTTTATCGCGGAATAAAACTCTCAATTGCTTGCCCCGTTGTTTGTCCATCTGACAGCACGAGTTGGCCGGTTCTGTCTGTCCTGTTCGGTGTACTCCAACACGAAGAAGGTGTTCAACACGTACCAGCACCCCGGACAACTTCCGGCGCTTCACGGCATTCGGGTTATCAGCGCACTGTGGATCATCTATGGCCACGTATATGGCTTTCCCCCCATCGACACAGGCAAGTATCAATGTCAATTGACTTTCAAGAACAAGTGATCTATACGTGTTTCGTTCTCTCTGTATCTATGTAGCCGGCCCTTCGGCCTAAGTCATCTGGCCCTGCTTCCACAGGCAACAGGCACTCGGCGTGGCAGTAGATGGTTAAACAGCATAGAACTAATTTCTACCGATAACCTTTACATATCTAGCTGTAAGTGAATTCGAATTATCTTGTATCTGAAACGGTTTGTAGAAAACAATTTTCTCAGCTGCCTTCGATTCATTGCACTAGTTATAGGTTTTGAAAAACATTAAACCATTAATAGTTATTGATTACAGCTAACAAGGTTGAAAAAACGGAAGATGGAAAGCAGTGGTGGTTCTTGATCATCCGCGGTAACTATGACATGGCAGTCGACACATTCCTTCTGCTCAGGTACGTATACGCGAGCCTCTAACCTTAGTCTCCAAATAACTCTCAATATATCACGTAGGCCATCATGAGTTCTTTTGCACAAACGAACATGAAACCTAGCATACAATTTCATCAATGTCACGTTGACTGACCACATGGAACATTCAGGGCTCTATAATTGCACCTACACGTGTGATGTTTGTCTTTTATTTCAATATAAATCTAGAAAGTACTTTTTGATTGCACTACAATAGCAAAATCATTATGCTCCTATCTCTGCAATGGCAATGGGACTATATCAATGATTTATGCATGTCTATAGACTTCGTGCTTAGCTTCAAAACATACTTTTCATCCATTTATGATGGTTAGACATCCAGGTAAACAATATTCAAATACAATTCAATCTCTACAACTGGATTAAAACGGATTTACTTCGGGACGTTTCGAGTGACATCCATCACTCTTCTTCAGTGTCAATGTAGTGACATTGACGAAGAGTGATAGATGTCAACGATGAAATTGTGGAGATTGAATTGTATTTGAAAATATTTCAAATATCATCTTCCAGTGGTTTGTTGGTGACGTATCTCTTCATGAAGCAGATGAAGAAGACGGGTGGACAGTTTACATGGAGAGACTATGGTCTACACGTCTTACACCGTTATTTCAGGTAGGACAGTTTACATGGAGAGACTATGGTCTACACGTCTTACACTGTTATTTCAGGTAGGACAGTTTACATGGAGAGACTACGGTCTACACGTCTTACACCGTTATTTCATGTAGGACAGTTTACATGGAGAGACTATGGTCTACACGTCTTACACCGTTATTTCAGGTAAGACAGTTTACATGGGGAGACTATGGTCTACACGTCTTACACCGTTATTTCAGGTAGGACAGTTTACATGGGGAGACCATGGTCTACACGTCTTACACCGTTATTTCAGGTAAGACAGTTTACATGGAGAGACTACGGTCTACACGTCTTACACCGTTATTTCAGGTAGGTTAGTTTACATGGAGAGACTATGGTCTACACGTCTTACACCGTTATTTCAGGTATGACATTTTACATGGAGAGACTATGGTCTACACGTCTTACACCGTTATTTCAGATAGGACAGTTTACATCGAGAGACTATAGCTACGGTCTACACGCCTTACACCGTTATTTCAGGTAGGACAGTTTACATGGAAAGACTATGGTCTACAAGTCTTAGTTCCGGTAGCACAGTTTATATGGGCAGACTATGGTCTATGTGCCTTATCTTGCGTTGGGTCTCTTTCGATGTTGACCACACGCAAGACACATAGGGGTATAAGCATTCAGTACTAAAGTCCATGTGTTGGTTGGTATGCCCAGGTTGACACCAGTGTTGGCCCTCCTGATCATGATTTTCACGTGCCTGATTGCGTACATGGGGTCTGGGCCATGGTGGGCTATCCGTGATAACTTCACCATGGACTTTGTGCAAAACTGTGAGAAGTACTGGTGGGCGAATCTGCTGTACATCAACAACTTTGTCGGACAAAGGGTGAGGTCAAATAATTACTTTGCCAAGAAAGTTATTTAGTGCCGTTGATTTGTCAGGAAATTGTGGATGGATCCATATGATATTTGGTAGGTGGGTCTAAGGTGGGGAAAACATGATGAGAATGCCCCCTAGCAACTTTCTAAGGTACCGGTACTGCAGCGGAATTTCTGGTTTTGATATCTCGTGCTGTGGATATGCTATGGTCGCGATGCTTGAGTGGTAGATCTAGCTTTTTGGGGCAGAGAGTTTTGATTTGCATTTTTTAATAGCCCTTGATTATGGAAGGCATCTCCGACGTTTACATTATAAAAAATCTAACAATCACTGTTTTCCCATTTAACAGTGTTTTACTCATGGCTGGTACCTTGGTGCGGACATGCAGCTGTACGTAACACTTACAGGGCTACTCGTAGTGCTTTACAGGTTAGTGACCCAATGTGAAAAATTGCTTAGACTGCACTTTTCACTACCTAACTCCTTGGCAGGCTTATGGCTTGTTATTTACGTAACGTTTAAATGAAAACAACATAACACCGATAACGCCGAATATTTCTTAGATTCCACAGAAATGTCTGCTACATTAGTACTGATTTCTGAAAGCGTGATCTTTACGAGCTTTTCTTCTGCCCTTTACATGTATAGGTACCCAAAAGTTGGAGTCGCAGTTGCCTGTTTTTTGATCGGATCCAGTTGGCTTCTAAATGGAATTTTGTACCATTTCCTGGTCAAGTAAGTAGTTTGGATACTTGAAGTAGCATCTTAAATATGCATAACTGTCTCGGTCTCTCTTTCTTTATAGATATTTACATATATTTTTTCCTCTTTCAGATTACTGTTCGATAAGATGAAAATTCATGATTATGTGCTTCTTTTTCTGTAGTGTGAATGGAGAAAGCTACAGTTACACGACCTACCGATGGTCGTTCACCAGGATGGCTCCATACCTCATCGGCATACTGCTGGGCTACCTGCTCTTCAGGACCAACAGGAAAGTCCCGGACACTCCTAATACAAGGGTACAGTTATACATAAAAAATAGCGTAGACTAAGTTGACATAGCCTGCTGTCTAGTGCCCACAATGTATTGTTCATGTCGTAACCTAAATAAAGTCAAAGTTGACTTATTTACACCGACATGCATGTATAACAACTGTAAGCTTTGTTACTTGCATGATACAAAATGTACATATCGATGAAGCTCAAATATGTTGGTAGGAATCCTAGTACAACTGTATACACATATCAAAATTTGATCCGTGTATACTTTTGTGTTGGAAGAAATTATATACTACAATATTATCAGTATATGTCAGATATTGAGATATGGCAGAATTCGAATCACCGATTCTAGTCGTGGAGATCCCCATCGACACAGACTCTGATAAGGATGCTTAGAAACGTGTTAAGGTGGTATGTATGTGCTATGTATCTATATACATGTAATATCATAACATACATAGTCACTGCTCAAGAATATGCACAGCCAGTTTGTTATTGCACACTTATAAGTATAATTTGCTTTGCTGCAGTAATTTCTCTATAGATGTTTGTGGTAACATGAACCTCTCTGTATTGCAGGGGTTGATGTTGCTGGGTTGGATTGTTGGTACTACCTGCGCTCTGGTGGCCTTTTTCACCCCATTCGGTGCTCCCGAAGCCAACCTTCTCGGCCATCCCGCCTGGAAAGCCTTTGAAAGAAGTTTGTTTGCTGCAGGAGTTGCTTGGGTTGTGTACGCATGCTGTGTGGGATACGGAGGTAGATTAGCTTATGTTACATCAATCAAGCTGCCAGGGGCTGATAGGGCCTCCTCCACAAGAGCTTTTGGTAATAGACGTCTAACCTGAGAAAAAAATTCCCAATCCAAGAACTACGAAATTTATCACAATCAACTCAATCCAATGGGAGCTCAGAATTACCTGTCACTGTTGAAACCAGTCATCCAAACCGCAACACCATGGTAATAAAGAGCTATCAGTCTGCAAATCATCAAGTCTAGCAGGATTACGGTGTTCCCTAGATATTCCTGACTTCGAGGTGTTGACCATTATGCTTCTAGGACCGTCACTTGTAGAAGGGCTGCTAGAAGCATGACTTTAAAATGTCTTCCCCAGAGCTTTTGATCGTTGTGTGTTTAAAAATATGACTAACAATTGTAAATTTTAGCTGGTAGTCGAGGAAACCAGTATATGCTCTGTAGAACTGTACAAGTTGTATCTGAGTCAATGTCTGATATCTGAGTGACTCTGTATCTGAGTGAGAGACTGAGACACAATATGCATTAGCTGCTAATGAATATTGCATTTCAAAACTGTTTTGAAGAGTAACTCCTATACTTGCTAAACTGTCTTAACCTGTCTCCGCTGATGTGCCATGGTTGGGACCAGACTGAAGTCTGGTAGTTTACGTTAGTATTCATGGGATGTTTTTACATATAAATCATAGTACAGCCTTGGTCTTTAATATAATTGTGGTCTCTGGCAGGTATCATCACAGAGTTCCTGTCGTGGAGTGGCTGGCTGCCGTTAAGTCGCCTGACCTACACGGCGTACATCATACATCCCATGATCATACAGGCCTACTACATGGCTTACAGGGGCCCACGGTTGTACTCATCCCTCACCTGGGTAAGACACTTGTCAAGACTAACAGACAGAAATAAAAGCAGTCTGATTTGCTTGCATGGCGTTAGGTGTGACTGCAGTACCTCAGTGCACTCCATGCCATACAAGAAAACCTACCTATAGTTTGGTAACCCAATTTTCTTTTCTCTGGACACAGGTGGACCCATTTCTTTCAAAGCCATGTATGAATCCACTTCTGAACTGTAAGATTACCAGTATATCCAACCTTGTCTCATCATGCCTTTTCTTCCCGCAGTGGTTCATGTTTGTGAGTTTCTCCTTCATGTCTCTCTTGTGTGGTTTTGCTGCCTCCATGATGGCGGAGGCTCCCTTCCTGGAGCTGGAGAAGATCCTCCTTCCCAATCGCAGGGGCAGAGAGGCTAAACCTGAGACAACTGCAGAGGACGGTCATGACAGTATGGCCATGAAAGCAGGTATTGTCATCACAGTCCAATTTACATGTGTGCGCAAGGTATAGCCTCCATAGCCGGCTCGCAGGCTCTCTGGAACTTTTTTCATTTTGTTTTTGCTCCTAACACCGTTTGTGCTGAAGACCGAGTACAAAGAGAAATTGCCAGCAAAAGTGTATCGTGAGAAAAACAAAACAACGAAAAGGCCTAAAGAGCCTGCTATGGAGGCTAAGCCAGGACAAAATCACGAACTAAATGTCTTTCCATTGCTGATATTCACAACCAAACAAACCGGGTACATAACCAGATCGAGGCAAATGCTGCCAAGTTGTTCAATGATTTCAATCGTTACTTGTCTTCTTTTCTGTCACAACAGGACAACTATGCATTTTTAGGGAGTTAAAGTCCACTAGAAATATTTAAAGCCTTTGTGTTGACGACAATCTGTTTCCCCACAGTTGAGTGTGACCCAGACCCACCACTGCCACCCCATGACGGCAAGGGCACCTCTGGTCCTAATGGATGTTAGAAATGACTTCAACATTTTTGTCTGCAGTAGCAAGGGGAACAGTCATGGAACCGTCAACATGGAAATCCATTTTAGGCTATAGGCCTAGGTGGCATTGATCTTCGCTAACATTTAATCATAATTCAAGTATTATAACCATTTACAATGTCATGTCACCCATGTGAGACCTTGCATATCTTGGTGGACTAACATTTACAACATGACAATATTTGTGCCATATTTCATTAAATTAGACGGTATCGGTGTAACATTAATTAACACAATGGCAAATGCTTCAAATTCCAAGCTTTTTACTTGGACCTATCCCACATTTGCAAGAGAGAACATTACACAGTAATAACTAATATCACTAGAGATTTGGAGATTAACATACAAATTAAAGTATTTTTTAAGCTTTTTTTTTCTTCATTCTAAAATATACCAAGAAACTAAGACTAGTGTCTATGCAGTCTCTACTATTGCATATGGAGTGATAAGATATATTAGAAGAATTACATGGGTAACGTTAACTACATGCAGTACAGGCTCTGTACAGTCTATGTACACATGGGTTCTGGTACGTCACATGGGCAACGGCACCTATCACATGGGCAATGGCACCTATCACATGGGTAATGTTGTATGGGTAGTGGAACAGTCAGAAAAGACAAATAGTACATTTGTCAAATACTGAGGAGCTTAAGGCCTTGGCATATGTACAATCTATTACTACATTATGATTACTTAATTGAAGTCTTTGTAAGATTGTACATAAATTTCACAATGAAATGAATAAATAGAATAGCAAAATGTGAACATCACAATTCATGACTAATGACAATTTATATCCAGTTTTTGTCAAATTGGATTGAAAAATAGAAATCACTAACCTGATGATCGATGGTCCTTAAAATCCACTAAAATGTAGCTGGCATTCACGCAGCAAGTGAAGTGATTTGTTTGCTTCATACAAGGAGGTTTTTTTTAACCTCCTTGCTTCATACATAACCAACACAGCTTTATTTACATGATGCTCACTTCAGAAAATAAATTTATTGTCCTTATCAATTTTTCAGTCTCATTTTTGCTCAATCTTCCTTTTGAATTCAAAGAGGAGAGGCCTAGAACCTTCACCCGGAGGCGTCGCCAAGATAAATCATTGCCAGGCACTGTAAATGCAGAAACTTTCGCGGTGGTTTGATATTCGCGGCTTTCGCTGCGGCCGCTTTGCCGCGAATTCAAAACCACCGCAAACATTTTTCCATAACAGTAAGAGAATACAGTGCATGGTGTAACGAAAAGTGCATAGCCCTGGACCCTCATGGGCGCTAGTCTCGCCAAGTAAAATCCTGGCTACTAGCATGCAAACGTACAGCGATCTGCCGCTATTCTTCACTGTTATCACTCAGAAAACGACAATGCTGACAACAAGCACGAGACCTTCGGGTAACAAGTCTGAACTTGTGAAGTAGCCTTGCAGAAGGTCCTACTGACTGTGCTACTGTGTACTTGTCACTCAAACGCCCCCCTAGCTGTCATCTAAAATCAACACTCTAACTAATGCCATAGCTCATTAATACTTACTTAAATGAACAAATTTGAATAAATAAATGAATACAGTAAACGTTTTCAAAATTGACTTATGATGCATTTCAACCGGCATTTTTTGCTGATATTTTTTACTGTCAAAACATGTTAGCTGTTGTTTTTTGCTGTAATTCAATTGTCCACCTCTGTACATCTGACGTTCCTGTTTACATGACGTTTTCTGTTCTATACAAATATATCATGTTTTGTTCAGCGGTGCTGTTAATATAAGCCAGTTTTCTTGTGTACGGCACCACTGTGTACTGTTTTACTTTTATGTTGCAATAAAAATATATCCATCCATAGGCTAACACAGATCCAGTGCACCACCTGACACACAGCCCTAACTTCTACAAGCGACTATTATAGTAAAAGACATAACCAGAAAGTTTCACCCTGAACCACTCAATGTCCTTAACTGACCTTACTTGGGTCATTGCCAAGTGTGCTAGTATCAATAGTCACGTGCATAGTTTGATTCAATGAGAGGTGAATCATCGCATTATGTAGACAAAAGTCTTCTGTGCGAACTCAAATATTTATGAGAGTGATTGCATCGGCCACATTGCATCATCCTCTCAAGAATATGAAAAGTTTAGGTTCGAGAAAAGAAACAGCAAAAAATGAGTTACTCATAAAACAGTACAGTGCAGTACAGTCATGTTAGAATACCTGCTTCCCATTTCCATCAAATAAAATACAAGGCCGTTTTTCCGTGTTCTACTTGTAGAGTTTCTTTTACCACTGCCTTGTTTTCAGTGTGCCTGTCTGTCTGTGTTTCCCTAACGGTTAATTTTGTCTGCTGGTCACGTCTTACCACATGTACAGACTGACACAGTCTGTACATGCGGTAATTTACCAGAAAATCTTGAATGATGACTCTAATATGTACGCTTGTGACTCGATTTTTTTGTTTGCCATTTAACCCACAGCGACGGGAACGACAAATTTACATGATATTTTTTCAGTGTGTTTGCCTATCTGTGTTTCCGTAGTTAATTCCATATGCCAGGCACGTCTTGCCAGCGACTGAAAGGAATTATCAGAAAAGAATTGAATGAAACTGGGTAAACAGATGGTGTCGGGTCGCACGCGAACATTTTGTAGTTGTCCTTGAGAGTGACTGAACATTTCTTACAGCATACATCGTTCGTCTGCTGACTGTACCTGAGAGGACAGCAAAATGAAGGGTACAGCAGGAGTTATGCTCTTAGTCGTGCTGTCGCTGTGTGGCTGTCCACAAACTACTGCGGCACAGTCTCAGGCAATCGTGGATGACTTTCCTGCCTACTTCGCAGAAATGGAGAAGAATAAACCGATCAACTGGACAAGTGTTCTGGACCTTTTATCCACTGGTCAGCTCAGCCCAACGTGTTACAGTCATACTTACACCGTGCATAATGATACTACACTGGCCAAGTCGTACGCCCAACTCAGTGAGTACGAGTTTGTTTTTATTTTGTATCACAATAAGTAAATAAATTGTATCAGTGTAGTGCAACAGGTATCTTAATGAAGCTGTGGGTATTTCATTGCATATATGCACAAACTCATTGTTAAATTATTTCATATTTGTAACGTATACTATGTACAAGTGAACATCTTAAGTCATATACAATTCAGTTCAGTTCAGTTCGTCCTCATATGAGGTGCCATCAACAATGTCTGACCATGCATTTCTATCTAACATGGCGACTAGCAAGTAATAGTCCTTTAAACCAACCTCCTCCTCCAAAACTTTCTTAATGATGGCTGTAAATGTTGCAAACTGCAACGTCATTCAAACTGTTTCAGCCTTCAATGTTTTGTAGAGTTCTATATACTACCAATAACACATTAATAATGCATTCCAAAATCACATCGTCTCCTTGGACTTGGGCCAAATTTGGACCACTTCCATGTAAATTAAGCTCAAAGACGTCCTAATGTTAGACCACGGGGTTCTAACACTGAAGCACTTAATCTGATTTTGATATGTGTTTTGGATATGCTATGGTCGTTATTTTGAGTAAAACGTGTACAATATATCCCTTTGGGGTCGACAGTAAGTAGTGTACGAAACTTTGGAATGTGACAAATGAAGCAGAGGCCGATGGCTTTTCATTATTTTTGCAAGGTAGGTAGCTTAGGTTTCGTTTTAATGAACTGCAATTAAGTAGATTTAATAAAGCTTCATTTAACTTAGACAAAGCGGACTATCAAGTGACATCAGTTATTTGCACAATGAAGGCGGGAATGCTGTGACATGCCACTCTAGTACCCCTTGTAATGTACAATGTAGTATAGTCATGTACCCCTTAGTAGTAGTAACATAAAAATTGAATTAGACCTGCAGGAGTCCAGTTCAGTTTTATTGTAGAAATATATGTCAGAGGGGCATTGAAAAACATGTCCTTTGATGTATTCCACTGCAGTTTTGTATCTTTCCTTAGCTTATTGGTCTTGTTTGATTTCCTCTACTCGTCGCTTACCTCTGCTTCCAAGAAAATTGGGCTATAACGGATTTGGGAATAGTGAAGGATTTTCGAAGGCCCTTTCAAAACCTTTACAAAGAAACTACCTCTTTTTCTGTTCACTGACCGTTTGTACCCATCCCATGGTCAGTGCTGGACAGCACAGGGAAACTAACACCGTCTGGAGTATTCCAAGGCAACCTGTTGGACATCGGAAACTACAAAGAGTGCACAACTGATGCTAACAACGCTGTGGACAGGCCGGAAGGTATCCAGGCCATGTACTGCCTGGTGACGTGGGCAAAAACAGTGATACCACAGGTAAGGACATTAAGGTGAACGCAAAATTAAGGAGGGTAAACTGAGTTGATTTTGTGACAGTAGTTTCATAGGGTGATAAAGTCTGACATGTCAAACGGCAGGTAGATAAACGCCGATTCATGATTATCCATTTTCCCCCAGAGCCTCTATTATTATGATGAAAAATTCAGACAAGGTGTCTGCGTTCCTAAATCCTGCAGTGACTCTGAAGTACAAGACCTCACGGAGACAGGTATGCTCCTTTTGTACCAACCTATGTAAGTGAGTGAGTAAATAAGTGATTGATTGAATGAGCATTATAAGTGAGTGTTCTTTGGGAACTTCGTTGTAACGTTTGATGTTTGATCTATCTATCTATGTTATCTATCACGGATACAGTACACCATAATGTTGGTTTGCTTACTCTCTTCCAAAGGCTTTCTCGGAGTGAAGCCGATGCCATCCTGGATCCCAGTCAGCGTGTACTGTCAGAAGGAGCAGGCTTATTCAACTGGAGCCATTGTTGCACTGTGAGTTAACATTACCAACTTGCCCATACTTCAGCAATTGTCTCCCTCATTCTACTTTACTGAAATGTCTCACAATACGTAAGACATACATTGGGAAGTCACATTGCAGTCTCTATCATGATACTAGTATGTAAGGTCAGTAGCATACATGTATATGAAATGAAATGATGACTAAGCACAATGTTGTAATGCATCATGACTGATTTGATGACTTTTAGTCAGTATCAGATTGACTAATCAGTCTATCTAACTTGATTCAGTATACATATGTAGTATGAGTGCACAACTTGCTGACAGTTAGGAGAAGTCTAAAGGGCTATGGCTGCGCAATTCGAGCCCAAGCCTTACAGGTCCTTTTAACTTAGTGGTATTCCACTGCCGTGGGATTTTCATGGCGAATTCCAAGACCGCGGGCGTGATGCCTATATAGACGCGCCAATACCAGCCCGGAATACATAGAATGCAGCTATAAGTCTTAAGGACCTCGCCAATACCAACCCGAACCTTGTAGGTCCTATCAGGGGTTCCTAAGCATTCGCACGAACTCTATAAATTCGTGCGAATATTATGCTATACGCACGAATCACTATGCGAAAACGAGCGAATCTTTTGAAAATTGCACGAATCTCTATGTGAAAAGCACGAATATTACGTGATGCTTAAGTCGCCTAAGGTTCGTGTGTATCATATAAGATTCGTGCGTGTCACTTATAGGGCCTTCACACTGAAACCGAACGAGCAGGAATCAAGCAGAACCCGGCAGCCGGAATGAAGTATTTGCAGAATTCGTGCCACATTCGGGGCCATTCCGAGTGGGAATACCAAATGGTCCTTATATCCCCTTCACACGAGAAGGAATGAGCCAAAATGCCGTCAGAATGAAAATTCTTTTCTATTCCTGGGAATTCGTAGCGTATTCTAGAAATTCGTACTGCATTCCAGATACTCTTTTGGTCACATTCGGGAAGGATTCGAAATGGCTTGCCGTTTCGGTTTTTCATCGAATGAGATAAGAATGTTTCGAATAATGTTGGAATGCCACAGAATGTGGTCGGACTGCAGTTAGAATAGTTAGAATCCACTTAGAATCCACTTGGAATGCTATTCGATATTTCTCCACTTCGAATGCACCTCGACAGTTTTTGACATGTCAAAATCTTTCGAGCTGGCCAAAAGAACGGGGACGAATATCTGGAATGCAGTAAGAATGTTTAGAATACAGTACGAATTGCCAGGAATTGCCAGGAATAGAAAAAAATTCATTCTGACGGCATTCCGGCTCATTCGTGCTCTCGTGTGAAGGGGGCTTTAAGGTTCGCATGTTTTCGCATGGTGATTCATTTGATTTTCATAAGATTCGTGCATTTTCGCAGTGATTTGTCACATAACATTCGTACGTATTTCATAGGGTTCGTGCAAATGCTTGTAATATGTGACTGAGTTTACAACGTTTTGCCAACGTCAAGCTTACCTTATGCCACAGAGCTGTTATCGCCATCCTCCTCTGCGTTCTCGCAGTCAGCACATCTTATGAGTTGTTCATCATAATCCGGTTTCCTGAGGAGGAGCGAAAACCTTTTACCACCTGTAAGTGTCTTTTAATTAAGGGTTAATGGTCCGCCCCGAGGAGTATATGGTGTCATAACGCCTGATCCTTTGCTATAACCTTCGAATAAAACCACCGAGTGAGCAAAGCCTGGCTATATGATAATGATAGTTTAACTGCGACTGTAATCATATTATAAAGGTTTCGGCACTGTTTCCGCAAAGTAAGTAAGGCGCTTACCAACAAGCGTTCAATCAGTACTCTGATCCTTCTCAAGTACAAGTTGAAATGACCCCAAACCTTATTTTAACCTTCTTGTATCCCTTTATAAACGTAAACAGAAAGTTTCTTCTATCCTGGAATAAAAACCTCAATTACTTACTTCATTGTTTGTTTAACTGACAGCTAGAGTTGGTCGGTTCTGTCTGTCCTGTTCGGTGTACTCCAACACGAAGAAGGTGTTCAACACGTACCAGCACCCCGGACAACTTCCGACGCTTCACGGCATTCGGGTTATCAGCGCACTGTGGATCATTTTTGGACACTCAGACGACTTTAACCGCATCGATAAAGGCAAGTAAAAATGTGTCCTTTCACGAAGAAGTGATGTGGTCCCTATAGCTGCCCTTGGGCGTAGCACATCTTGTCCACTTTTTAAAAAAAATTTTTTTCAAACTTTATTCAGATAAACAAAACAAAAAAGAAATACAAGAAAACTTAAACAAGAACATACAGGTGCACATACACTGACAGGTAAGTACTTGTGGTAGTGATATTACAGAAACAGGTATAAGTGTTCCCTCTTTTTGTTATGTTGACTTATTTAGTTTTTAGCTGTTGCGATATTTTTTTCCATTTTATGTACATATTTAACGAAGGCAATAAACATGTGGATGGATAGATTCGATGTCTCCCGGTTTTTAAAGATATATATTTTGCCAAATAGAATTATAACATTAGCAATTACATCTTGTCCAGTTTTAACAGGCACTCGGCGCGGCAGTAGATGGTTAAACAACACTGAACGAACGTCTACACATAACCTTTACATATCATCTAGCTGTAAGTTTATTATCTAGTATCTGAAAAGCTTTGTAGAAAACAGTCCTAAGTTGATTGATTGCACCAGTGATGGGTTTCAAAAAGCATTAAAACATCACTAGTTATTGATTACAGCTAACGAGGTTGAAAGAGTGGAAGATCGAGAGCGGTGGTGGTACTTGATCATCCGCGTTAACTATGGCATGGCAGTCGACACATTCCTTCTGCTCAGGTATGTATACGTTAGCTTCTAAACCAAGTCTCCAGAAAGAAACAAATTTCTCAATACATTGCGTACACCTGCTTTTGGTCAGAGGAACATGACACTTGGCAGTTTCTACATTTGAATAATGTCACGTTGACTGACATTTAAGACTCTATAATTGCACTTACACGTGTGATGTTTGTTTTCTGTTACAACATAAGTTGTACATGAAACGTAACTCTTTATTTAACTACAATTGGAAAATCATTATGAAGCTATCTCTATAATGGCAATGGGGCTATATCAATGATTTATCCATTTCTGTAGACTTCTTGTATGACTTTCATCTTCCAGTGGTTTGTTGGTGACGTATCTCTTCATGAAGCAGATGAAGAAGACAGGTGGACAGTTTACATGGAGAGACTACGGTCTACACGTCTTACACCGTTATTTCAGGTAGGATAGTTTACATGGAGAGACTATGGTCTACACGTCTTACACCGTTATTTCCGGTAGGGCAGTTTACATGGAGAGACTACGGTCTACACGTATTGCACCGTTATTTCAGGTAGGACAGTTTACATGGAGAGACTACGGTCTACACATCTTACACCGTTATTTCAGGTAAGACAGTTTACATGAAAAGACTACGGTCTACGCGTCTTACACCGTTATTTCACGTAAGACAGATTACAATGAGAGACTATGGTCTCCATGATTTATACCCCTGGGCCCTGTCACATGATCTGACGATCTTCGGGCGTATCGATGGAAGATCGGCCATTTTTAAGATCGACAGAGCGTTGCGCGTATGTTTCAAATAAAAACCGTCCCTGTTACATATAAGCCACACTTTGTACCTTGTACAATTGTTGTGCAATAAAGTTATTATTATAAGCGATGCTCGGGTGATTGCCCCAGAATCGTCGTCCTAATGTGACAGGGGTATTGCAAGACCTACAAAGGACAGGACAATTTACATGGAGAGACTATGGTCTACACTTCTTACTCTGTTATTCCAAGTAGGACAGTTTACATGGGCAGACCATGGTATAAATATCGTACACTTGAGGCATGGTAATTTATCTGGGAAAACTATGTTTTACACGCAATACACTGTTACTTCAGGTAGGGCAATTTACATGAAGAAATCACGGTGTACATACAAAATAATCATTGTAAATTGAGGTAAAAGACAGTTTATCTATTCTGTTGTAGACCCCACGCGATCGCATTCAGTATTTCAGTACGTGTGTTGGTTGGTATGCCCAGGTTGACGCCAGTGTTCGCCTTCCTGCTCATGATTTCCACGTGCCTGATGGAGTACATGGGGTCTGGACCGTGGTGGGCTGTCCGTGACAACTGGACCATAGCTTTCACCATGTCTACAGTCCAAGTCTGCCGGGAGTACTGGTGGGCAAACCTGCTCTACATCAACAACTATGTTGGATATAAGGTGAGATTCAAATATTTACATTTACCAAGAAGGTTGGTTATGTTTTCAGTTCTTTTCGTCTCAGGACGTTGTGGATGGATCCATATGATATATGGTAAGTGATGAAAACAAACATGATGATGGCCCCCCAAGCAACTTTCTAAAGTACTACAGCGTATGTTCTGGCTTTGATAGTTTGTGTTGTGGTTATGCTATGTTTGAGTTGTAGATAGCTCTATGGGGCAGAGAGTAATTGTTGAAGGTTTGGAACCCCAATCCCCCAGTATACCCTTTCATATTCACAATCATTAGATATGCGTTTGAATAGTGGCTTGCTGAGTCAAAGTCAGCTTACAGATATAGAAATAATAGTTGGCAGTAAATATTGCAAGAAGCACTCTAACAAGCAGTATTTTACTATACACCTTTTCAGTGTTTTCCGCATGCCTGGTACCTTGGTGTGGACATGCAGCTGTACGTAACACTTACAGGGCTGCTCGTAGTGCTTTACAGGTAAGTGTGGGGTAAAAATTGATTCAAACTGCAACTTTCACTATGAAACTCCTTGGCCGGCTTACGGCTTTAAACATGAAAACAACATAACGTCACAGTGTCTTTTACATTACTCATTAGTACAGATTCTTGAAAGCGTGATTTTTACGAACTTTTCGTCTGCCGTTTACATGTAGGTACCCAAAAGTTGGAGTTGCAGTTGCCTGTTTTTTGATCGGATCCACTTGGCTTCTGAATGGAGTTTTACACTATTTCTTGGTCGAGTAAGTATCTAGGATATTTGAAATAGCATCTCAAATATGCAAAACTTTCTATCTCTCTCTTTATATACATATAAAACATTTTTCTCTTTCAGATCAAACGTTACTGTTAAACAAGATACAATGATACTCATTATGTTACAACATGTGATTCTTTTTTTCTGTAGCGTGAATTTCTATAGGTTCACGACTTGGTCGTTCATCAGGATGGACTCATACCTTATCGGCATACTGCTGGGCTACCTGCTCTTCAGGACCGACAGGAAAGTCCCGGACACTCCTAATGCAAGGGTACGATTATAATACACACAATAGGTTGACATACATGTATGATACAAAAATACAATGTACGTATAATACTAAATGTTGGGGTGGAGAATGAGATCTAGCAGAATTGCAAATTCTACCGATAGAGATCCTGATGGGAGCCTCTGTTTACACACATTCCGATAAGGAGGCTAAGAATTGTGTTTGGGTGGTAAATTTGTATGTGATACACTATGTATCTATGACATAACATATACACGTATAATATCATAACATACAAAGTCACCACTCAAGAACATACACTATAGGTTATTTGCTGGTCGACTCGTCTTTCTTCTACCTTCAACTTTTGACTATTCTAGTAATTTCCCCATAGATGCTTGTGGTAACATGAATCACTCTGTATATATTGCAGAAGCTGATGTTGCTAGGCTGGATTGTTGGCACTACCTGCGCCCTGGTGGCCTTGGTCACCCTATTCGGTGCTTCCGAAGCCAACCTCCCATTCGGTGCTCCCGAAGCCAACCTCCTCGGCCATGCTGCCTGGAGAACTTTTGAAAGAAGTTTGTTTGCTGCAGGAGTTGCTTGGGTTGTGTACGCCTGCTGTGTGGGATACGGAGGTAAACTACATGTAGCTTGTGTTACACAATCTTTCGCTGACAGGGCTTATGACCATAGATGTCTAACTTGAGAGAAATATTCCTATTTACAGAACTACGACTCATGATTCTTTATCAAATGAAATCAATGGGAGCTAAGAATTCTCTGTCACTATAGAAACCAGTCATTCAAGCCCATAGCATCATGGTTATAAAAAGTTCTCAGTCTGCAAATCATTACGTTTGGCAGGATTAAGGTGTACCCAATTCCCCTGACTTACAGGTGTTAACAATGAAACCTCAAGGACCCGGAACAGTGGAGGGGCTGCTAGAAGCATGATTTTATCAAGCTAGGTGTACATGTGTGCTAAAATAGTGATTTATGTAACTGTGGTACCCTTATGCAGGTATCATCTCGGAGTTCCTGTCGTGGAGCGGTTGGCTGCCGTTAAGTCGCCTGTCCTACACGGCCTACCTCGTCCATCCCATAATCATACAGGCCTACTACATGGATTACAAGGGCCCATGGTTGTACTCAGCCGTCACGTGGGTAAGACACTTATCACGATTTACAGAGAGAAATTAAAGCACACCAACCAGATTTACATGGCGTACATGTAGTTTGGTAACCCACTTCTTATATAACAAAGCTATGTATGAACCCACTTCTGAACTGTAAGACTAATAAGGATATCCATCGTCGTATCATTGTTCTTTTGTTCCCGCAGTGGTTCATGTTCGTGAGTTTCTCCTTCATGTCCCTTGTGTGTGGTTTTGCTGCCTCCATGATGGCGGAGGTTCCCTTCCTGGAACTGGAGAAGATCCTCCTTCCCAAACGCAGGGGAAGGGAGACTAAATATGAGACAACTGCTGAGGACGGCCATGACAACATAGCCATGAAAACAGGTACTGTCATTAAAGTGCAATGCACATGTGTACGCCAGGATTAACCTCCATAGCAGGCTCTCTGAGACTTTGTCGTGTTTTTATTGCTCCTAACACCCTTTGTGCTGAACACCCAGTACAAAAAAGAATGGCCAACAAAAATGTATCGTGAGCAAAAAAACAACGAAAAGGCCTACAGAGCCTGCTTTGGAGGCTAGGCCAGGACAAAATCACAGACTAAATGTCATAAAAGTCTTCCCCAACAAACCGAGTACGTAACCTGACTGTCCTCCTTCGAGGCAAACGCTGCCAAGTTGTTTAATGATTTCAATCGTATCGTTACTTGTCTTCTTTCTCGTCACAACAGGACAAGTATGCATTCGTAGGGAGTTACAATCTACTAGAAATATTTAAAAGCCATTGTGTTGACGACATTCTGTTTCCTCACAGTTGAGTGTGACCCAGACCCACCACTGCCACCCCATGACGGCAAGGGCACCTCTGGTCCCAATGGATGTTAGAACTGACTCCAACATTCCTGTCTGCAACAGCAAGGGGAACAGTCATGGAACCGTCAACATGGAACGCCATTATAGGCTAGGCCCAGGTGGCATTAACTGTGACTTGATCTATGATACATTTCTATCACCCAACTATCAAAATCATTTACAATGTCATGTGATCCCCATTTGACGCATTGTATGACTTAGTAGACTATCGCTTAGAACATGACAACATTTTGTGTCATATTTCATTAAATCAGACGGTATTGGTGCAACATTAATCAATACGAGTACAATGGCATAAGCAGGTCCACGCGTCTATTTTTACTTTACTTGGACCTACTCTACATTTGTAAGAGACAACATTACACAGTAATAACTAATATCACTAGAGATTTGGAGATTAACATACATATTGAAGCCTTTTTAAAGCCTTTTAAATAGTGTCTATAGGGCACATGGAGTGATAAGATATATTTGTGTTTCTGTAGGAATTACATGGGTAACGTTAACTACATGTAATAAAAGCAATGTACAGTCCACAGTCACATGGGTAATGACACCTGTCACATGGGCAATGGCACCTGTCATATGGGCAATGGCACCTGTCACATGGGCAATGGCACCTGTCATATGGGCAATGGCACCTGTCACATGGGTAATGGCACCTGTCATATGGGCAATGGCACCTGTCATATGGGCAATGTCACCTGTCACATGGGCAATGTCGGATGGGTTAGTCAGAAACAGTCAGAAAAGACAAATAGTCCATTTGTCAAATACTGAGGAGTGAAGCCCTAGGCATATGTACAATCTATTCCTACTAGTACTACGCTATGGTTACTAAATTGAAGTCTTTGTAGGATTGCAAACACAAGTTTACTTACATCTTAAAGCAAAATCCTTTTTGCAATGAAATAAATAAATAGATAGAATAGAAAAATGTGAACATCACAATTCATAACTAATGGCAATTTATATCTAGTTTTTGTCTTGGACAAAAAAATTGAAATTACTAATTAACTAAAATATAGCTGGCATTCACCCAGGTGTAGTGATTTGTTTGCTTCATACATAACCAACACAGCTTTATTGACATAATGCTAACTTCAGAAAATAAAGAATTGCTCCTTTTCACTTTTTCAGTCTCATTTTTGCTCAATTTTCCTTTTGAATTCAAAGAGGAGAAGTCTAGAACCTGGAGACCAACTAATACAGTTGTGGCTAGGGAAAGGAATAACACTGTATGCTGTACATATCTACAGATAGGACACCAACACATTAACCACATTTCAATAAAGGTACATACCACACATTTACCTTTAAAACACTGCTACACAGACCAGATTATGAACACATTGTACACTTTATCAAGATACGTTGCAGGTCACAATATGCAATAGAGTAACATGAAATTTGTTGATACTTGTGTATTTGACAATGGAAATAGACTAAAAACGTTCATTTAAATGTTTTGGTAATGAAAAAACACCAGGTAGTAACAAATTCTAAGAGATAATAAGCTAGTTATTCATGATCAGGTAATAGGGTCCGCCATTTTGTATTTTGTCCGATGACGTCATGAAATTAGCATTATCTACTCATATTGAATTATGAGAGTTATTCTAGATTACATGGAATTGTATTCATGTAAGAAAATAGCAGTAATATAGCAAATAAATTTGAAACAGAAGCCTTCGTTGGAACTGAAATTAGCGATTTTCGTCAAAAATGCCTCTCAACAAAGCGTTGCCATGGCAACACGAAAAAACGGATTCTTAAAAGTCTTTGTTAAATTGCTGTCAAGTAAATGTTCTGATCATTTATGTAAATTAGGTCTTCATTGACATAATGTATTCTAGAGTTATGTTGGTCTTCTACACATACACACACATACACACAAACACTACCAAAAACATAACCTTCTTGGCAAAGGTAATAATGTTCTGTCTGTGTGCTGACAGAACACGGAGTGTTGCTGCCATTAACCAATGTCACTGGTTAAGATAAGTCATATATCAATGTCCACTTGGAACAATAGCGTAGTTCAACAACACTGTGATTACCCACGCTGTTGCCAAGTTACATAGATACAAGTTCAGGTAAGGACACCAACCTGAGAACAGGTGAAATAAGGACACAGGCCTACAGGTCACAAACGCAGTGTAGGTGATCGCGTGCACTGTATGTGACCGAGCCTAACCGTAAACTTGTCGGGGGAGTAAATAGCCCTGGCGGATGCTTTGACTTCATGTGATAAACCTTTGCGAAGGCCTGAGTGTTGATCGAAAACTCGATAAGTGCACTGGATAGAACACAAGAACTTAAATCATGCTTTAAGTATCCACCAATATCAGTGAGTCCCGAACGAAGGTACAATTGTGATAATGCGACAGCAATTGGCAGAAAAACTATGTCGATAGTAAAAAAAATCTTATGAACAGGATGCGCAGAATTTGATAAATTATGATACAGTCAATTATTAATTATGATACAATTAATTACGATACAGTCTTACGGCGGCGTGTTTGCTTCATGACCGGATCAGAGGTTTGACTCTGGTTGTGTTTTTTTGGCGTGTTATTAGGCATTTATAACGGGCGTTCCATTTTGTGCTCTTTTCTTTATAGATGGTTGGTACTTAAACATTCAAGTTGATGCATTCTATTCAATGTGCTCAAAGAGTTTTCGATCAACAGTCAGACCTTCATAAAGGTTTATCACATGAAATCCAAGCATCCACCAGGGCCATTTCCGGCCCTGACAAGTTTACTGCACGCACGTACGGTAGGTCCGGTCACGTACAGTACACACGATCACTTACACGTTTGTAACCGGGGCTTGTTTTCTCATTTGACCTATTCCCTGGTTGCTGTCCCCCTGGCAACAGCGTTGTTGAACTACGCATGTACAATTGTTCCAAGTAGACATTGGTTTCTATAAAGGAATCAGCACAAAATAGAAACGCCCAAAACGCCCCAAACACTCTAAAAACAGCCAGAGTAGCGGTACGCTGTGGACTCGATCCCACTTAGTCAATCATATGATCATACTTTCTTTGTCTTATTTTTGTACCATCTTACGAGATTAGGCCATGTTGATTTGATTAAATGCATATGGATAACGGATGCATCAATTTTCATCCGTTACCATTAAAATCCGCAGTTAACCTTTGTTTTCCCGGCTTCTAGCCATAACGAAATATCACACAGTCTCAACCACAGGACAAGTCAATTCTCTTTGACATTTATTTGTGAAATCTTAAAATACTTTCAGAGCGCAAGTAACGCTTTGAAATGCCTTCACACCTGAGGCGTTGCCAAGATAAATCATTGACAGCTGCTTGTTCGCCACCCCTTTTTGTGTCAACTATCAAGGCTGATATATAGCGCCTACGCAGCAGTATAAAAGTCAAGTTCAACGGCGGACCACCTCTTTTGCGGGTGCCTGATAGTGAAGAGGGGAGACCATAGTCAGTCTGGAGAAAGTACTACTGCCATAAAGTGTGGAGAAAATACTGTTGCCATAAGGTGAGCCATACAAAACTTAATAAGTACTGCCGCCATTATTCACTTTTCTATATTCTTTGGACGAACCCCCCACGGTCGAAGGTCCGTTTTTTAATGTCAACGATTTTTTAAAAGGTGGACTGATTTGTATCACCAATGGCGCTGGAATCCTAGAAAACTAGATCACTTGATCTTTGAATATAAAGGAACCGTTTATAAGCAGTTCTTCCCGATTACGCACTATACTGGAATAGGTAAAGGCCCGGGGACGGAGCGCAGCGCGCCTCAAAAAGAAAATTTTATACCATGAAACTGGTGGGCCGCTGTGAGGGAGGGACATGTATGTGTGTGTACTGTGTGTGTGTGTGTGTGTGTGTGTGTACTGTGTGTGTGTGTGTGTGTGTACTGTGTGTGTGTGTGTGTGTACTGTGTGTGTGTGTGTGTGTGTGTACTGTGTGTGTGTGTGTGTGTGTGTGTGTGTGTGTGTGTACTGTGTGTGTGTGTGTGTGTGTGTGTACTGTGTGTGTGTGTGTGTGTGTGTACTGTGTGTGTGTACTGTGTGTGTGTGCGTGGCCCTGGACCCTCATGGGCGCTAGTCTCGCCAAGTAAAATCCCGGCTACTGACATGCAAACGTACAACGATCTGCCGCTATTCTTAATTGTTATCACTCAGAAAAAGACAATGCTGACAACAAAGCGAGAGACCTTCGGGTAATAAGTCTGAAGTGAAGTAGCCTTTCAGAAGGTCCTACTGACTGTGCTACTGTGTACTTGTTACTCAAACGTCCCACTAGCTGTCAATCTAAGATCAACACTCTAATTCATGTCATAGCTAATTAATACTTAGATAAATAAATGAAGTAAACGTTTTCAAAACTGACCTATTATGTATTTAAACCGGTATCATTTACTTGTATTTTTTTCCGTCAAAACATGTTAGCTGTTTTACTTTTTTATTCTATCTCTGTACATCTGACGTTCACGTTTACATGTTTTCTGTACTATACAAATGTATCATGTTTTGTTCAGCGGTGCCGTGAATATAAGCCATTTTGCTTGTGTATGGCACCACTGTCCACTGTATTACCTTCATGTTGCAATAAACAAAAATAACCATCTATAGGCTAACACACAGCCCTAACTTATTCAAGCAACTCTTATAGTAAAAGACATAACCAGAAAGTTTCACCCTGAACCCCTGGATGTCCTTCACTGACCTTAATTGGGTCATTGCCAAGTGTGCTAGCAGCAGTCGGGTTCAATGAGAGGTGAATTATCGCATTGTGTTGACAAAAGTTTTCTGTGCGAACTCAAATATTTACAGAGTGATTGCATCAGCCACATTGCACCATCCTCTCAAGAGTATGAAAAGTTTAGGTTCGAGAAAAGAAACAGCAAAAAAATGAGTTACTCATAAAACAGTTCAGTCATGTTAGAATACCTGCTCCCCATTTCCATCAAATAAGATACAAGGCCGTTTTTCCGTGTTCTACTTGTAGAGTTTCTTTTACCATCGTCTTGTTTGCAGTGTGCCTGTCTGTCTGTGTTTCCCTAAAGCTAAGGGCACAACCCACCGTACGTGCAATTTGTCCGTACGTTTTTTTGGAGGCCACGTCCGCCACGTATTTCTGAAAACGTTCAGGCCGTACAGGGCAGGCGCGTCGCCCGTACTGGCACGTACCGGGGGGCGAATCCGCAGCCCGATGGCACACGAAGTTTTGCCTGCACGTAAAGTTCTACAGCGTGTCTGCGTGCTCCAAAATCCGTCGGATTCCCAACGAGTTCGTACGGAGGCGGTACTTACCACTTACGGATCCCAAAAGAATGCCCATGTTATGGCACGTAAACAGCACGTATTTGCACGTACGGCGGGTTGTGCCCTTAGCTTAACGGCTAATTTTGTATGCTAGGTACATCTTACCACATCTACAGACTGATAGAAATTTACCAGAAAACCTTCAAGTTGAATGATAACTTTAATATGTTCGCGTGTGACTCGTTTTTTGTTGTTGTTGGCCATTAAGTACGGAACATTTCTTACAGCATACATCATTCGTCGAACTGACTATACCTGTGAGGACAGCAAAATGAAGGGAACAGCAGGAGTTATGCTCCTAGCCGTGCTGTCGCTGTGCGGCTGTCCACAAACCACTGCGGAGCAGTCTCAGGCAATCTTAGATGACTTTCCTGCCTACTTCGCAGAAATGGAGAAGAATAAACCGATCAACTGGACAAGTGTTCTGAACCTTTTATCAACTGGTCAGATCAGCCCAACATGTTACAGCCATACTTACACCGTGCATAATGATACTACACTGGCCAAGTCGTACGCCCAACTCAGTGAGTACAAGTTTGATTTTTTTGTATCACAATAAGTATGATAAATTGTATCAGTGTAGTGCAACAGGTATCTCACTGAAGCTGTGGGTATTTCATTGCAAATATATGCACAAACTCATTGTTAAATGATTTCATATTTGTAACGTAATACTATACTATGTACAAATGAACATCTTAAAGGTCATATATAATGATGGCTGTAAATGTTGCAAACTGTAACGTCATGCAAACTGTTTCAGCCTGCAATGTTTTGTATAGTTCTACATACATGTACTACCAATAACACTACTTAACAGTGCAAGGCATGTTGACTAATGTGATTCACACAAATGAGGTCAATATTTGCATAATCAACCGTCGAAACATTGGCAATGGTACAAATGCCTCAGACTGTACTGACGGTACAAAAAAAGCCTCAGTCTTTCGCATTTGTTCAGTAATAAAGACCATCCAGGCCATCGGAATGTAAACTGACACTTGTTAGAGAGGTCCAGGCCTTTGAACCCTCCAATGCGCTCCTGTTTAGGAGGATAATGAATTCCAAACTCACATCGTCTCTTTGGACTCGGGCCACACTTGGACCACTTCCATGTACATAAAGTCTCCTGCTGCTTTAATAGTAACGACGGTTCTGCCAATTTTAGCTCGAAGACGTCCTAATGTTAGGGGTTCTAACACTGAAGCACATAATCTGCTTTTGATATGTGTTTTGGATATGCTATGGTCGTTATTTTGAGTAAAACATGTACATATATCCCTTTGGGGTGGACAGTATGTAGTGTACGAAACTTTGGATTATGATAAATGAAGCAGGGGCTGATGGCTTTTCATTGTTTTTGCAAGGTAGGTAGCTTAGGTTTCGTTTTAATGAACTGCAATTAAGTGAATAAAGGATCCATTTAGCGGACTATCAAGTGACATCAGTTATTTGCACAATGAAGGCGGAAATGCTGTAGCATGCCACTCTAGTACCCCTTGTAATGTACAATGTAGTATAGCCATGTACCTCTTAGTAGTAGTAACATAAAAATTAAATTAGACCTGCAGGAGTCCAGTTCAGTTTTATTGTAGAAATATATGTCAGAGGGGCATTGAAAAACATGTCCTTTGATGTATTCCACTGCAGTTTTGTATCTTTCCTTGGCTTATTGGTCTTGTTTTATTTCCTCTACTCGTTGCTTACCTTTGCTTCCACGAAAAGTGGGTTATAACAGGTTTGGGAATATTGAAGGGTTTTCGAAGGCATTTTCAAACCTTTGCCAAAGACACTGCCCCTGTATCCGTTGACTGACCGTTTTTACCCACCCCAGTGCTGGACAGCACAGGGAAACTGACACCGTCTGGAGTATTCCAAGGCAACCGGTTGGACATCGGAAACTACAAAGAGTGCACAGCTGATGCTAACAACGCCGTGGACAGGCCGGAAGGTATCCAGGCCATGTACTGCCTGGTGACGTGGGCAAAAACTGTGACACCAGAGGTAAGGACATTAAGGTGAACGCAACATTAAGGAAGGTAAACTGCGTTGATTTTGTAGCAGTAGTTATAGCACATGGTGATAAGGTATGACATGTCAAATAGCAGGTAGATAAACGCCGATTTATGATGATCCATCCCCCCCCAGAGCCTGTATTATTATGCTGAAAACTTCAGACAAGGTGTCTGCGTTCCTGAATCCTGCAGTGACCATGAAATACAAGACCTCACGGAAACAGGTATGCTCCTTTGTACCAAGCTATGTACGTGGGTGGGTGAGTGAATAAGTAAGTTATTGAATGAGTAAGTGAATGTTCTTTGAGAACTTCGTTGTAACGTTTGATGTGCGTTACAACTGCCCATTCGATATGATGGTTGTGATCATGTTCATGATGAAGTTGTGTGGAAAGCATATGGAAAAGCCAAGTTAAGTTGTTTTAAGTTGTTTTAAGTTGTGTAATATATGAAACCCCGACCTGATGTAAGCGTGTGAATAAAAAAACGTTTGGCAACAAAAGTTACCTTCTTTATGAAATCTTAGTGTTCAGAAAGGCTAAATAGATGTCGAGCATCTATATCTATCTATCTATCTATCTATCTATCTATCTATCTATCTATCTATCTATCTATCTATCTATCTATCTATCTATCTATCTATCTATCTATCTATCTATCTATCTATGTTATCTATCGTGAATACAGTACACCATAATGTTGGTTTACTTACTCTCTTCCGAAGGCTTTCTCGGAGTGAAGCCGATGCCATCCTGGCTCCCAGTCAGCGTGTACTGTCAGAAGGAGCAGGCTTATTCAACTGGAGCCATTGTATCACTGTGAGTTAACATTACCAGCTTGCCCATACTTCAGCAATTGTCTCCCTTATTTTACTTTACTAAAATGTCTCTCAATACGTAAGACATACACTGGGAAGTCACATTGCAGTCTCTATCGTGCTACTAGTATGTAAGGTCAGTAGTATACATGTATATGAAATGAAATGATGACTAAGCACAATGTTGTAATACATTATGACTGATTTGATGACTTTTAGTCAGTATCAGATTGACTAATCAGTCTACGTAATTTGATTCAGTATACAGTGTTATATGAGTGCACAACTTGCTGACAGTTAGGAGAAATCTAAAGGGCTATGGCTGCGCAATTCGAGCCCAAGCCTTACAGGTCCTTAAGACTTAGTGGGATTTTCATGGGCGAATTCCAAGACCGCGGACGTGATGCCTATATAGACGCGCCAATACCAGCCCGAAATACAACCAGTTAGAATGCAGCTATACGTCTTAAGGACCGCGCCAATACCAACAAGAACCTTGGAGGTCCTTAAGATCTTATCAGGGGTTCCTAATACCCGCTTCACATTAGCCGCGATTCGATCGGAAGAATAGTTTACGAGCTCTAAATGACATTTTCGTGAGTAAGACGTCCGATGTTCTCACGATCATCTTGCGATTTTTAGGGATCGCCGGCAATTTTCAGGAGTCTTACGACGGTCGCGGTGCAGGGAAACATGTTCTTAACATAAGCGACAAGTCGCAGTAGATTTCCGAGATCGCAGAGCTCGTTACCGAGTCGCAGATCGTGCGTGCGAATCGTGCGTACCTCGCAAGGGCATCGGTCAATAGTCTTGCGTCAATCCAACGATTGAAGACCGATAGGCGAGCACAGACATAGTTATTAATCATCGAACGCAAATCGGATGGCGAACGCCCGTTAGTCGGGCGACGTTCGGGCGACGTTCACCCGACTTTCGATTGTTTACAAATATTGAATTTCTGGGAATGTGAGGGTAATTCTAACATTGTGGCCCCTGTGGCAGTATGTAGGCTGGCTTTGTGACACACTTTCCTTTCTTGTGTCATTTCTATTATGCCCGCGCATTCCATTCATTGGTTAAAACGATTCCGACAACAAAATAGGCAACATTTATTGATCTCTTGCTTTTTTTGAGGAACGTTTTGTGTTCCCTTGTCCGCGTGCAAGAGGTCATGGGAGGTTCATTATCATAGATTTATTCACCGTCGATCGCACGAGGCTCGCTCATATGTGAGAGGAACAGATTTTGGGCCAAAAATACGCAAGACCATCTTAAGATCTTAAAATCAGCCGACCTTCCTGCGATCGCGAAGTACGTCCGAAGATCGTATATAATGTGAGGCGGGTATAAGCATTTGCACGAAATCTATGAAATTCGTACGAATATTATGTTATATGCACGAATCTTCTGAAAATCGCACGAATCTCTATGTGAAAAACATACCTTACGAACCTTATGAAAACCCACTCCGTCTGTCACGTGACCCATGCAGTGGCTGGCCGAATTGCATAAGGTTCGTGCAAATCGCTTAAGGTTCGTGCGTATCACATAAGATTCGTGCGTGTCACTTAAGGTTTTCGTACGTTTTCGCATAGTGATTCGTGTGATTTTCATAAGATTCAGTGATTTGTCACATAATTTATTCGTACGCATTTAATAGGGTTCGTGCAAATGCTTAGGCGCCCCTTGTAACATATGACTGAGTTTACAACGTTTTGCCAATGTCAAACTTACCTTGTGTTACAGAGCTGTTATCGCCATCCTCCTCTGCGTTCTCGCAGTCAGCACATCTTATGAGTTATTCATCACCATCTGGTTTCGTGACGCGGAAAGGAAACCTTTTACCACCTGTAAGTATTTGAATGGTAGTAATCATCTTATAAAGGTTTCGACACTGTTTCAGCAAACAAAGTAAAGCGCTTACCAACAAGCTTTCGATCAGTACGTTGATCCTTCTCAAGTACAAGCTGAAATGACCCCAAACCTTATTTTAACCTTCTTGTATCCCTTTATAAACGTAAACAGAAAGTTTTTTTATCGTGGAATAAAAGTCTCAATTATTTACTCCGTTGTTTGTCCATCTGACAGCTAGAGTTGGCCGATTCTGTCTGTCCTGTTCGGTGTACTCCAACACGAAGAAGGTGTTCAACACGTACCAGCACCCCGGACAACTTCCGGCGCTTCACGGCATTCGGGTTATCAGCGCACTGTGGATCATCTTTGGACACTCAGAGAACTTCAGCCCCATCGATAGAGGCAAGCAACAATGTCGCTAATGACTTTCAAGAACAAGTGATCTATGTAGTCCCTATAACTATCCTTCGGCGTAACACATCTTGCCAAGTTTTAACAGGCACTCGGTGCGGTAGCAGATGGTTCAATTCTGAACGAACTTCTACACATACCCTTTACATATCTAGCTGTAGGTTGTCTAGTATCTCTAAATGTTTGGAGAAAACAGTCCTAAGTTGCCTTAGGTTGATTGCACTAGTGAAGGGTTTCGAAAAGCATAAAAAAAATTAATAGTTATTGATTACAGCTAACACGGTTGAAAGAGTGGAAGATCGAGAGCGGTGGTGGTACTTCATCCGCGGTAACTATGGCATGGCAGTCGACACATTCCTTCTGCTCAGGTATGTATTCCTCTAACCCAAGTCTCCAAATAGTAAAAAAAAATGTATACGTACGCCATCATAACTTCTCCTTAAAACCTGCTTTTTGTCAGAAAAACATGACACTTCAATGGCAGCATCTACATTTTTATCAATGTCACGTTGACTGAACACATTGAACATTCAAGCCTCCATAATTGCACCTACATGTGTGATGTTATGTTCTTTGTTTCAACATAAGTTGCATCTGGAAACTCAAGTCCTTTTTATTGCGTTGCAATTGCAAAATTATAATGCTATTTTCTCTACAATCGCAATGAGGGCAGGATCAAGGATTTATTCATTTCTCTAGACTTCTGGCTAACCTTCAATAAAAAGTGAATAATTTTCATCTTCCAGTGGTTTGCTGGTGACGTACCTCTTCATGAAGCAGATGAAGAAGACGGGTGGACAGTTTACATGGAGAGACTACGGTCTACATGTCTTACACCGTTATTTAAGGTAGGACAGTTTACATGGAGAGACTACGGTCTACACGTCTTACACCGTTATTTCAGGTAGGACAGTTTACATGGAGAGACTACGGTCTACATGTCTTACACCGTTATTTAAGGTAGGACAGTTTACATGGAAAGGCTATGGTGTACACGTCTTACACCGTTATTTCAGGTAGGACAGTTTACATGGAGAGACTATGGTCTACACGTCTTACACCGTTATTTCAGGTCGGGCAGTTTACATGGAGTGACTATGGTTTACACGTCTTACACCGTTATTTCAGGTAGGACAGTTTACATGGAGAGACTATGGTCTACACGTCTTACACCGTTATTTCAGGCAGGACAGTTTACATGGATAGACTATGGTCTACACGTCTTACACCGTTATGTCAGGTAAGATAGTTTACATGGGTAGATTATAATGTCTTATGCGGTGGCTTGAAGAAGGGTGGTTTACCTGGAGAGACTATGTTCTACACATCTTACACCGTTAATTAAGGTAGGGCAGTTTACATGAACAAACCATGGTGTACATAAAAATGATCATTGTTAATTGAGGTAAGACAGTTTATCTAGGGAGACTATGGTTCACACATCTAAGAGCATTATTTGAGTGCAGGACAGTTAACGTGGGATCTTGCATGGGGTCTACACTCTTCTGATGTAAATGATGATGTTGATTATGTAGACCCCACGCAAGACGCAAAAGAGCATACGCACGAATTCAGTACTAAAGTACGTGTGTTGGTTGGTATGCCCAGGTTGACGCCAGTGTACGCCTTCCTGCTCATGATTAACACGTGTTTAATTGAGTACATGGGGTCTGGACCGTGGTGGGCTATCCGTGACAACTGGGCCATGAGTTTTGTCCAAGTCTGCCGGGAGTACTGGTGGGCAAACCTGCTCTACATCAACAACTTTGTCGGACAAAGGGTGAGATCACATAATTACCTTTGTCAAGAAGGTTGATATATATGTTTTCAGTACTTTTCGTCTCTTACAGTCTCAATTCTGGTTTGGATATTTTGTGTTGTGGATATATGCTATGGTCGTGATGTTTGCATGGTAGATAGTGCTACGGGGCAGAGAGTAATTGTTGAAGGTTTGGGACCCCCAGTATTTCTTTTCATGTTCACAATCATCACTTTAAGGATTTGTCAGATCTGCGTTAACTTTGTAACTTTATGTATAACTAAAATAATTGTCTAGGCTTCTCTTATAGAATCCCTAAACCCCTGTGCTAACTAACTTCTCATTTGATATAATACCATACAGCAAACTGAGGTGGCTTGCTGAGACTTTTTGATAGATTAGCTGTTCAAAGTCCTCTTACAGATATGAAGTAATATCTTGCAGCAAATGTTGCAACAAGTCATCATGACAGTTTAATTATAACATGCGGTGCTTTACTATTCCATTTAACAGTGTTTTCTGCATGGCTGGTACCTTGGTGTGGACATGCAGCTGTACGTAACACTTACAGGGCTGCTCGTAGTGCTTTACAGGTTAGTGACCCAATGTGCAAAATTGCTCAAACTGCAATTATCACATACTTAATTATTATTAGACTCATGGCTCGTTTTTTACTTAACTTCAACATAAAACAATACAACACCACAATATCATGGCAGATACCTTCACCAGGAATGTCTTCTACATTAGTAATGATTCTTGAAAATGATCTTTACGACCTCTTCTTGTGCTCTTTTAATAGGCACCCAAAAGTTGGAGTCGCAGTTGCCTGTTTTTTGATCGGATCCACTTGGCTTCTGAATGGAGTTTTGTACTATTTCATGGTCGAGTAAGTATTTCAGATACTGGAAATATTTGAAATAACATCTTTAATATGCAACACACACAAGGTCTATCTCTCTCTCTCTACACACACAAACACACACACACATATATGTGTGTGTATGTGTGTGTGTTTCTGTGTGTAGAGAAATACTTAACGTACTTAAAAGTATATATATATATATATATATATATAGAGAGAGAGAGAGAGAGAGAGAGACAGAGAGAGAGAGAGAGAGAGAGATGTTCCTCTTTCAAATTAAAACGTTACTAGTATACTGTTTAAGAATAAGTAAGCATAATGATTATGTCATTAAATGTGCTCTTTTTTTTCTGTAGCGTGTATGGCCAAATCTACCGGTACACGACCTACCGATGGTCGTTCACCAGGATGGCCCCATACATCATCGGCATACTGCTGGGCTACCTGCTCTTCAGGACCGACAGGAAAGTCCCGGACACTCCTAATACAAGGGTACGATTATAAGTCGTCAAACAATAGCGTACACTACGTTCTTTTATTTACACCAACATACATTGTGTGTATAAGATATACATGTACATATAAAACTGTATGTCAGGGTAGAGATTGAGATCTGGCAGAATCGCTGATTTGACCAGTAGAGATCCCGATTGCAGCCTCTGTTGACACAGATTCAGATTGGGATGCTTAGAAATGTGTTAGGGTGGTATGTATGTACATATATGTATCTACATGCAATATTATAACATATATACATAGTCGTCACTGAAGAATATGCATTGCCAGTCTGTTATTGCACACTTACCGGGTATTAAGTATGAATTGCTGGTCAACTTGTCTTTCTTGTAAGAACTATTGCAGTAAGTTCTCTGTAGATGTTTGTGGTAACATGAACCACTCTGTATTGCAGAAGCTGATGATGTTGGGTTGGCTTGTTGGTACTGCCTTTGCCCTGGTGGCCTTGGTCACCCCATACGGTGCTTCTGAAGCCAACCTCCTCGGCCATGCTGCCTGGAGAACTTTTGAAAGAAGTTTGTTTGCTGCAGGAGTTGCTTGGGTTGTGTACGCCTGCTGTGTGGGATACGGAGGTAATTAGCTTGTTACACAATCTTTCTGTGGTGGGCTGTTAGGGCCTCCTGCACGAGAGCTTATGGTTATAGACGTCTGATTTGAGAAACATTCCCGCATAACTACGAATTGATTCTTCACCAAAATGAAACCAGTCCTATGGGAGCTAAAGATTATCTTTCACTATGGAAACCAGTCATTCAAGCCCATGACACCATGATGGCAATAAAGAGTTCTCAATCTGCAAATCATTTCGTCTGGTGCTCCCAATCCTCCTGACTTACAAGTGTTGACCATGGAGCTTCTAGGACCCAGTGGAAGGGCTGCTAGAAGAATGGTTTTGTCAAACTAGGAAGTGTACATGTTTGTGAAAATAGTGTTTAACATACCCTTATGTAGGTATCGTCTCGGAGTTCCTCTCGTGGAGCGGCTGGATGCCCTTGAGTCGCCTGACCTACACGGCGTACATCATACATCCCATGATCATACAGGCCTACTACATGGATTACAAGGGGGCAATGTTGTACTCGTCCGTCACCTGGGTAAGGCACTTATCAGGATTATAGATTCAAATGAAGTACATCAATCTGCTTTGCTAGAATGGAGTTAGGTGTAAATGTGCAGTACAACAAAACATACCTAACGTTATAGTGTTGTGGCAAACCCATACTCTCCAAGCAGAGGTCGAATCGCGCAGATATAGTAGTAGTCGAAAAAATTACACTCGCGCTCTTCCTACCTCTGCCACAGAACGGAATAGTACAAGGCTATTAAATCTAATCACTTTGACACATTCAGGGCGTTTTGTACCTAGGTGCTAAGTCTGCGCCGGGAGTTTAGGGTTTCTGCCGCGCTCCGCCAGCGCGCCGCGGGACATTTCCTGTCTGCCAGGAGTCGGGTACCTTCTTTTGATTCTCTCCTCGTGTGCCATTGAAGAACTCGAGACGGCGAAACGGCCGCAGTTTTATGCGATCTAATAATGAGTCAAACTACATTTTTGTAGTACTCGCTGTCCGCGCTGATCAGAGTAAGTTCAGTAACACAACACACCAAACACAACAAAATCAGTCGTGGCTCAGTCAAATCGAGCCATCACTTGTGTCCCACGATCTAGAAAAGCCTTACAACCGCGCGTGAGTCAGTTCAGCTTTCAAACAGCAGAAGTTCAGGGCGAGATTTGAGATAAAGTTGACCTAACTTGTCCAAACTACCAAACACACGCTCGCCATTTTCTTCAGATAACCGCATGCAAACGTAAACGTTGACATAAATTAACTCCTTTTTTTCATTATAGGGTATTTACGGTGCTTACATTAGTACATTTATTTGTTGAATGAATAATATATTTATACATGTATACACAGGTAATTCATATTTGTAATTTTTGTAGGAAGAGCGCGGGTGTAATTTTTTCGACTACTACTATATCTGCGCGATTCGACCTCTGCTTGGAGAGTAGTATGAACCCACCTCTGGACTGTAAGACTAATAAGGATATTCATCGTTGTCCCATTGTACCTTTTCTTTCCCCAGTGGTTCATGTTCGTGAGTTTCTCCTTCATGTCCCTTGTGTGTGGTTTTGCTGCCTCCATGATGGCGGAGGCTCCCTTCCTGGAGCTGGAGAAGATCCTCCTTCCCAATCGCAGGGGCAGAGAGGCTACACCTGAGACAGCGGCTGACGGCGGTCATGACAACATAGCCATGAAAACAGGTACTGTCATAAAGTCCAATGAAGTATCAAGTTACATGTACATGTAAATGGCCAACAAAAAGTGTATCATGACCCCTCAAAAAACGAAAAAGGCACAGAGAGCCTGCTATGGAGGCTAGGCCAGGACAAAATCACAAACTAAATGTCATAAAAGTCTTTCCATTGTTGCTATTCACAAACCAACAACATAACCAGCCCTCATTGGTGGCAAACGTATCCATTTTGTTCCATAATTTCAATCGTAACTTGTGTTGCATTCTTTTTTATAACAAGACAATCATACGTTCTTATAATTAGTGAGATGTTTTTATATCCACCAACATATTTCAGAGCCTTTGTGTTGACTACAATCTGTTTCCTCACAGTTGAGTGTGACCCAGACCCACCACTGCCACCCCATGGCGGCAAGGGCACCTCTGGTCCCAATGGATGTTAGAACTGACTTCAACTGTCCGGAGCTGCAATGGGAACAGCTATGGAACCGTCAACATGGAAAATTTAGCGCCCGGGTGGCAGGAATTGTAACTTAATCTACAATTTTATTATCCTACTTTCATAATCATGAGAGTATGGTATACCAAACAATAGATTCTTCATTTTTATTCTATCACGTCTTCTTCTTTGACCTTAGAATTCACGTTGGCATTATATAGCATTAGTATACGTTGGAAATGTATTTTTTAAAATCTATATCACATATTTGCTCGTTTTGAATCTTCTTTAATGATTTACAAATTGGTTCAAAACTCTATTTTGGAAACGGCCGAAAATTGATGCGTGCACAGATGTCATTCATATATCAAAATCAAAAAGTCTTAGATAAGAAATAGTGTTGTTTCCAGTTTGTTTTGTCAAGTTTGAGTGGTGGTTATTAAGTAGAAGATGAGTGACACAATTAAGTGAAAATGTTTTTTAGATTGACAGAAATGAAAAAATAGAACTTCTAGCTGCCATACTCCTTCATGTAGAGGCTTGTTTGCTGCAGACGTAACCAACACAGCTGCTGTATTTAGGTTGTGTTCACTTAGAAAATAAAGGGATGTTCCTTAATGACGCATTGATTCAGTTTCCTTCTTGCTCAATTTTCAATTTAAATCCGTTGAGGCAAGGCCTAGAACCTGGAAATCAATTATTGTAGTAGTAGTAATAGTTGCGACTGGGGAAAGGAAGGACTCTGTATACTACACATATCAACAGGTACGGTATCCACATAAACCACATTTCAAGCCCCCTTTGACCAATGGCACTGTCCAATACATATATAATGACCCTGTGATTACGTACACTGTTACCAGGGGAACAGGTTCAGGTAAGGACACTAACCCTCACTAACCGTGGAACAGGTCAAGGTATGGGCACCACAGAAGAAGAAGTTGGCCTCAGTCAGTTTGTGATGCGTTTTTAGGAGTGTTGTCGGCCTTTCTACTTTGTCCCTTTTTCATTTCCACTTGTCAAACGGATTACGCAAATATAACTAGGTCTTTATGTGCATGATGTATGTTAATTCTCCTCTCTTTTTAAGTTACAAATGTTACATGTTTGGTAGTGATTTCATGGTACGCAGTGAGTCCTCTCATCTACAACACCGCAAATTAAAAAAAAACATCATGAAAATCAACTACATCCGTTCATCAGTTACCACCTTACAAAATATACATATTCAACAAAAGACCTTGCAGTATCCCTC
>NC_049987.1:8256507-8343665 GCF_000003815.2 Branchiostoma floridae | reverse complement strand
CCGACTTCGTGCTTCTGTGATATTTTCTCATCGCGTTAAAAACTGCTTGCCGTTCTCGTTATCTACACGGGGTCCATCAACAATCTGCAATGCCACACACCTCACCAAGTATCGGATAGTCTCGGTATGTATCATCACGAAGTTAACCAAAACCTGTCGTAGTCAGCAAGCCAAACTGTATTATTCTTATTCCCTACGCGTGGCTGCCCTGTCGCACGACCAACTCTATCAGCCTAGAGTTGTCCCTCGACTTGTCAAGTAACAAACCGAACGAAAACCAAGTCCTGTTATCAGCCTGAAGCTGTCCAATAACTAATAGTACGGCTCCATAGCACACAAAAATTGTCCTTCAGTCTTATCCTCCACCTGTGGTTGTCCCACAAACTTGTCGCATAACAAACAAAACAAAAAACTGTCCGCCAGCCATGTTACCTACCTAGGCTTGTCTAACAACCTGTCGTGCGACCAACCACTAACACCTGGGTAACAAATTTGTAACAACGTATCATGCGATAACAGAAAACTGTCTAACAGTCTCTTTACTTCTCTAGTCCAAAAACTTTCCAACAGTCTTGCTGCTTACCTGGGGTTACTCAACAATCTGTCGTACAACAACACACAAAACTGTCTAACAGCCTTTTTAATTCTCTGAGGTTGTCTAACAACCTGTCACACGACAACAACAAACAAAAATGTCCAACAGTTTTGCTGCTTACCTGGGGTTGCTAAACAATCTATCGTACGACAACCCACAAAACTGTCTAACAGCCTTTTTACTTCTCTGGGGTTGTCTAACAACCTGTCGCACTACAACAACAAACAAAAAATGTCCAACAGTCTTGTTGGTTTCCTGGAGTTGCTAAACAATCTGTCGTACGACATCACACGTCACAAAACTGTCGAGCAGCCTTTTTACTTCTCTGGGGTTGTCTAACCAACCTGTCGCACGACAACAACAAACAAAACTGTCCAACAGTCTTGTTACCTACCCGGGGTTGTCCAACAACCTGTCATACGACAACAGCAAACAAAATCTGTCGTACACTGTTGTTACTCTACCTGGCGTTGTCTCACTGCCTGTCACACGACAACAAACCAAACTGTCCAACAGTCTTGTTACTTGCCTGGTGCTGTCCCACAGCCTGTCGTACATCAACCAACCAAACTGTCCTACAGTCTTGTTACCTGGCTGGTGCTGTCCCACAACCCGTCGTACATCAACAAACCAAACTGTCCAACAGTCTTGTTACCTGCCTGGTGCTGTCCCACAGCTTGTCGTACATCAACAAACCAAACTGTCCAACAGTATTGTTACTTGCCTGGTGCTGTCCCACAGCCTGTCACACGACAACAAACCAAACTGTTCAACAGCCTTGTTACTTGCCTGGTGCTGTCCCACAGCTTGTCGTACATCAACAAACCAAACTGTCCAGCAGTCTTGTTACCTGGCTGGTGCTGTCCCACAGCCTGTTGCACGACAACAAACCAAACTGTCCAACAGTCTTGTTACCTGGCTGGTGCTGTCCCACAGCCTGTCGTACATCAACAAATCAAACTGTCCAACAGCCTTGTTACCTGCCTAGTGCTGTCCCACAGCCTATCGTACATCAACGAACCAAACTGTCCAACAGTCCTGTTACTTGCCTGGTGCTGTCCCACAGCCTGTCGTACATCAACAAACCAAACTGTCCAACAGCCTTGTTACTTGCCTAGTGCTGTCCCACAGCTTGTCGTACATCATATGATCAACAAACCAAACTGTCCAACAGTCTTGTTACCTGGCTGGTGCTGTCCCACAGCCTGTCGTACATCAACAAACTAAACTGTCCAACAGTCTTGTTACTGGCCTGGTGCTGTCCCACAGACTGTCGTACATCAACAAACAAAAACTGTCCAACAGTCCTGTTACCTGCCTGGTGCTGTCCCACAACCCGTCGTCCATCCACAAACAAAACTATTCAATAGTCTTGTTACTTACCTGGGGTTGTCCAACAACCTGCCGCATGCCAACAACAAACAAAACTGTCCAACAGTCTTGTTACTTACCTGGGGTTGTCCAACAACCTGTCGCATGACAACAACAACAAAACTTTCCAGCAGTCTTGTTATCTCTCTGGGGTTGTTTACAGCATGTCGTACGACAACAACAAACAAAAACTGTCCAACAGTTCAATTGTCCAACAAACTATTGCATGACACCAACCAAACAAAAAAACTGCAAACACTTTTTTCTACCTAGGGTTGTCCAAGAACCTGTCAAGCGACAAACCCAACAAAAAAGCAAATCGGCTCAGAAAAAAAAAAAAATCAAATCACCTGAAATCTCGCTACAAACCCGAGGTTGTCTGCCGACCTGACGAGCAACAAGATAACAACCTCTAGCTGAGATATAGGACACACCTTGGGAAAACTGCCGCAGTGGTTGACAGCTGTCCGAGCGTCTTGAGGCCTGGTCCCTCAGCTTTTCGGGTTGCTGAATGCTGGCTGGTCCACCAAATGCAATGCCCAGAATCGCCGAACCTAACTTCAAAATTAAACAAAGCAAATATACAGAGAAAAACACAGGAAAATACGTAATATAAAAAGGCAATACGTTCGACTCCTTCCACAAAACGTGATAGGCAGACAAAAAACTATACCAAATACTGTCTAAAGCCTTTCAAAGAACGTAACTCACCCATAGCGCTACCAGTGATAAGTTGAAGCCTCCGACTCTTTCTTGATAAAAAAGGTCGGGCGCTGCTCCGAGCGTGCGCAAACTGGAACAACGTTGTACCGCTTCACAAAGGCTCCTATGGCGAAAAGACGGGGTAAACGGCAGCCCTGGCGGTGGCTCAGCTGTATCAACATACCTAACTCAAATGAGACAACAAAAGATTAATTATACCAAGCCTATTTTACCAAATAGAATCACTCACACCTGCGCACGCGAAATATGTGCGATGCGCAAACATATGCAAATTACGAGTCGCTAAACGAAATGAACGACAGAATAGTTGCTGACCAACAAAACACACCATAATCATACAAAAGGGGAAAAACAGGAAAATAAAATCATGAAGGAACAAGAAAGAAAACAGCCGAGAGATCCACTAGAAAAACAGCCAACGTAGGGAGACAAATCAAAATGGAAAATTCCACAAGACGCCAAAAAATGGCGGCGAGCTCAAAACCTTGCGTACCTGCTTGGCTTGTAAATCCTACGCCCGTAGGGAACTACTCTATCTTCTCTGTTGTCGGCAAGTTTCCCTACCCGTTCCCAGAAGGTCGTAGATATCGCAGACTTGCCCTGGTGAGTCTCACTGTCAAAAAACAGTGTTACTGGTGCTCTGCAGTGCTATGAAACGTGCGGCTCATTCACAAGGCTGCTGCGTCAGTCATGCTGGGGTCGGCCGTGCCGGCGGTGTGACTTGCCTTCTCCGTCGACGTTCTGCCAGACAGTACTGCATATACCTGTGATGTCTAACAAACGCCCAAAATAAGCGTCTATTCTCGCAGTGAGGCATGCTTTCTTCCATAACCCATACACAATGCCCGGCACGCCAGTGTCTGCGAGAAGAATGGACCTCAGCATGACAAAGAGCGATACACGTGCAAAACGCAGACAACTCACATTCGTCCCTACGCAGCAACAAGTTCTCGCAGTTTCACAAAGCAAAATAAAATACGAAATCTTCATGACGCTAAAAGGGCAATCTTCCATACTCCCTGGAAACGCAAAACGAGGTAAATACTCGGTCTCTCTTCTACACCCCGAAAACCTGCTGGCAGTCTTTCTGTGGATCTTCTGTGTTTCCGCAGCCATGGCGTCGACGAACCGGCTGTGGGGAGGAGTCCGTCAAACTGCATAGTGAATAGTCTATCCTGCCCTTATTTAGGATTGGGTCTTCGCCTAATATGGGCATCGCCAATCACAGCGCAGGAAAGATAGTAAAACTATAGCTTCGTCATAATCTGTGCGAACGGGGAGGGGGGGGGGAGGTGATTAGAAGTGTCACGCAAGTAAACACAATGTTGTGGATTCTTACATAAACAACAAGCGTTCGTAGAACTCAACCTTCGTGAAATGGGCTAGGGTGTGGTGGTTGGAGGGTGTTTTTTATAGACATCTCAGGGGCTAGCCTTACAGAAAATGATACGTTCGATTGGCAAAAATTCTCGGAATTCTACAACTTTTTTCGCGCCTATGTAGCTGTATCATTGCGTTGACAGATTGTCATGGTATTTGGAATGGAGATAGCTTTTGTCATGGGCCGTGAGCGAGCGAGTGAGTGAGATAGCTTTGGAGATGCCTTACATAATCAATTTTCATCATGCAAATCAGGGGCTAATTTGCATAAATAATGAGGACAGTTTATATTAATAATAATAACTAGGTGTATTTTGCCAGCCAGTAGGTACCCAAATTATACGCCTACTTCATTTCAAAATAGCAGATACTCAAAGATAAGACACATTAGTCAATTCCAAGTCACCATGAGGATTTTATATTAGGTGATATTTGTAATAAGTCGTTGAATTATGTTGAATAAAAGAATATCTAAGCCACAATAATTGATCTTTTTAAAAATTGACCAAGAAAATATTCATCTATTTGAATTCATTTGAATAGTTTAGAAACATTTTGAAAGTAACTGTGCAAAATATTTTTTAGAATAATTGTGAAACTTCTGTGTGATTCTTTCACATTTAAACTTTGCCAAATGGTAAAATTAGTTAATTGCCCCCATAAAAGTAAGCCATGTTGTTGCCTCTGTATATTTTTAGATTTCACTGCTGGGCACTGGTGGATCCTTTGTGGTGGGTCATTGCTGCATTGACACCCAACCATACTTTGCAAGGATGTGTGAATTGCTATCTTCCCAGCCCACTGACCCATTTACAAAATGTTACAACAAATGGTAGAAAATGGTAAATAATGGTAGAATGCTGTTATCATTATTTAGAAACCATTAGAACTATCTAATTCCACACCATGAATATTTCCAAAGTTTTACAGGACCGGGGAAATATTTATAAAATTGAAATAATGTTGAAAATATTTCTGAAGTATCAAATGTCGATTCTAGATTCAAAACTTTAAAATCAATTCTTAACAATGACAACAAACATCCGCACGATGACTTGGAATGGACTCTAGCTGACAAAGAGAGAAATATTAGCCTAACTGAGTTGTGTACTAGTATGTCCGATTGGTAAAAATTCCCGGAATTGACAGCAAGTTTTCCGCGCGTACGCAATAGAAAGACCCATTCAGATGGTAATAACAAGGGAAGGGTTGACGGATCAATATTGTCAATATTGACGACTTGATACGTTGCATGGACGTTTCTACAAAGTGATATTATAAATTATAGTTTTTCTTTGTACAGCCCCCTTTACAGATCATTATTGCCGACTTGTTGCTTGCAACAATGATGATGTAGCATTCTTTGTTTCGCAATGAAGTCCACTACATTGTGCATCCTATATGTCTAATGTACAATCCCTATAAACAATCTCATCAATGACTAAAAGTTACTGTGAAAAACAAACCCTGCTTTGTTCAACAATGTATTGTACCGGTAGTAACTGTTACATGTACAACCCTTTTAAAACGTATAATATAGGGCCCTGTAAACAATATCACCATTGCCCTTATTCATTGCCCTTAATCTACAGATTATCAAATCTTATAGGAAACATTTACACCCCATCATGTATAATGTACTGTCCCTATAGTACCATTGTCTTGTAATCGTCTGGTATATATAAGTCGTGCTGTCCTCTATTGCGCAACTATGACTTTTGGGGTCACTTCCTGTGGGGAGCCCATGCACAACTAGCTGCAGCCCACGCAGAATGACGTAACTCCTAAATATAAACCACTATTGCGTAATCGCCATACTTAGCGTCCCTTATAGATGCTCGGAAAAGTGCCAATCATCGAAGTGACAAATTTGCCGCGAGGGAAGCCAAATTTTGAACTTTCTACGGATACCTTTGGACATAGAAATGCTCCTACACATCAATAAAGACATCGATGTCACGTGTAAATGTCTCTGTTTCATACCTTATATGTATGGACATGCATTTCCATACTGTAGTGACATTACGTCTCCAACATTACAAACACATTTGTATCACGCTAAGACCCCTAGACATTTTATCACATTCAAAATAACTACAGACTTCCAGCACCTTATACTTCTACGTCTCACCTTAGTGCTTGCTTACACTAACAGATCTCCTACCTTTCTCATGCACTTTCGCTTCAGTGCCCTCCTCTTCTCCAACGACTTTCCACCTCTTCTTGTGAACACCATCTTTCCATCAGACCACCAGTTCTTCTGACAGAAACCAAACCAAACCACATCACATGAACGCCTAAGCATTACATCGCCATGACGTAACAACCAACATATAACCATTGCAGTCGGCTTGGGCATGAGCATTACGTCAGTACCCAAATATAGAACCATTACGCCATTACACCCAAATATAGCCACACTGGTTTACTGCCGGACCTATTTTCCAACTACAAACATCCCCGGCAAAACCGTCAAAAGCCACTAAACGATAAAACGCCACGTACGTTTCTTCACTGTCTCAAGAGCTACCCACATACCAAATATCAGATCAACCTGTCATGCCGTTCATGAGATTTTCTGTCCACAGACACGTACCCTACAACGGTTTGCACACATACCTATTGCATTCTGCTAATTACCTCCTAATTTGCATAATAATCATACAATTATGTACATCACTACCTAAGCTATCTGTATACCTACAGTCATTCCGATCCATCGACCCCTGCTTCCATAATTCCTTCTCAAAACCTAACACAAGAATGACTTTCACCGCCCCAGCAAAACCCCTAAGTGGCCAAAACTTACACACCTTACTATTCATTTATACAGCTACTTACCACTTAAAAATCATCACCCAAACATGTCCCGAAAAAAAAAATCAAAACCGGAAGTTCTGCTGCAGTATAATAACACTCCGCTAGAGCGCCCTGCCGTAACGCAATTCCTACCATTCCTTTGTCATGTCTAACCCTACCCACATACCAAATATCAAAACAATCCATCCATGCCTTCCCCAGTTATCAGGCTGACAAACGTCCCTCTCACAAAAAAACAGCACTCAAAACAAACCCTTCGTGAATAAGTTAGTATTCTTCTGACGCAGATACATTTGCAAAATACAAAATATCCTCATGTGTTAATATTGCTGATTGAGTTACAGAATACAGTTAAAAGCAATTAGGTCAATTTACGAAGCCAAAAGTAAAGAGTGTTCTTGTTTGTTAACAAAATGCAGCATACTTTCTCCTTACACAACCTATATCTGTTACCCCCAAAGAATACATTCAAACCAAGGATTCAAACAGATCTTCAACATATTGTCCCAAGTTTAATGCACACCAATATATCTAATCTGTGTATGTATGTCGTGTGCAGTGCACTCGAAAACAGCCTGTTTTTCAAAAGGGTGGAATCATTTAGCCTTTGGCCTATGTACCTGAAGAATCGGCTGAACGTTCACCCGTAGATAGGTATCCACAGCAGGTGTAAGTGACACCCAGTAGTCGAGCACCAGGCTCAGTAGGACGGAGGGGTACAAGGCAGCCACAGGACGGGGAAGCGACGTGGTAAACCCCGTATTGATGCCTGAGAGCGCGGCTACTGGATTCGGTAGAGAACTGTGAATAAAAACGTTGATTTCTGCGGCGTATATAAGGATGCGCGGACTTTGTTCTGTCGTGTAAGCAAGTTGACCTTTGACCCGTTCGCTAGCATGGCTGCTATTGACAGACATGCGTATTGTAAAAAAAAATTTCTAAAAACTGATGAAATATAAAATACACAGAATATCTGCTTAGATAACTACGTACCTGTATTTAACGTTGAAAACACCCATTGCAACAAAGAAAAGGGTCTTGTGGATAGATCACAAGTGACGACGGTCACCAGGTAGTAGATCCACCATCAACTTTTCAACCAACAAAGTAAGGCGCTCAGCGAACCAACGAGCTGCGCAATCATTTGGCTGACCAACCCACCGACAACAAACGCAATAACTTAATACCGATATACATACCAACCACTTAACCAACCAATCGGGCAGACACAAAACCAAGCAAGTTATAACTATTAAGAGCAAGATAACCAAACAAGCAGCCAGACCCTAAACACACAAAACAACCACAAAATACAGGGCACAATGAGCCGCAAGATAAAGACTTGATATTAAAAGGTCGGACGACGATCTGTTCCGTCTGAAATCACTCAAAGTCCGCTCCAGATACGCTTTGAAAACCTTGTCCATCCGACTTAGTATTAGAGAGGAATTTTTATCTGTTCTGCACGAGTTGAATTTTGATCTTTGACTGGTTGGTTCAAAAGTTATTGCCAGCTTAAATGACCTTTGGTACTTTGATATGTTGGTATTTTTGGATACTCAATAATCAATAATAAAATTAGTGTTATGAAATTTATTACCGTTTATTTTTCCAGTCGAGCTTATGTTTTATGGCTTGTAAAGACCATTTCATGACGAGTGTTGTTGCAATTTTAGAGTTCAGGCAAACAACGTTGCGACGCACGTCCTACGTTTAGAACGTTGTAGAGTTTAATGGTTGCTCTCATGAAAACATTGGTTAATATCTAGGTTTCTTGCTTTGCAATGTAAAACCTTGGTAGAATTATACATGCTATTTCTAGAATCAACATATATGGGTGTCTGGCACATTTTCTGACTTAGCACAGGTAACTTTTATACAGCCAAAATAAGATTTTAGATTTTAGATTTTATAGATGTCATCTGTAGAAAAACAAGATGGGTCAAACACGATATTTCTACATTTTCAAAACAGGCACCGTAAACGTTGCAACAGGAATTGAGACAACAAAACATGATATCAGAGCCAACAAGTCTTTTATTTCTTTTATTTGTACTCACAATACCCTGAGAACGAGATCTATACCCCGGATGCGGGTAGCACATCTAATATTAACGACCTGCGTTAATCACCACGACGACCCTCAGCAGTTGAACCGGAAGCTGGTGTTCTGGTAGTCTGGAGAATAAAGGATTTATCAAGATGACACTTTCAATCTGGCCTTATACTCTAGTTCCAGTTTACGCTCGTAGGAGTATGTTCGGTATGCACAATGTACCTGGAAAATATCCAACGTCATGTTATAGAAATAGCTTTGACGGTCCCGTCCTTAGTACTGAAGTCCTTTCCGGTAGCGTGCAAGATAAGTGATCACTTGAGAGACAACAGCCTGAATATAAAGTCTAGAACACACGGGATTGACCTGTGTGATTATCTGCGCATGAGGGGTCTTGCCACGGCCTGGCCTCGAAGCCAGAAAATTTCCCGGTGAAATAAATTAATATCAACCCGGGACATGGTAACAAATATAAACCAAAATCACACCATACTAGTATCATACCATAATCTTGAGCACACCGAGAGTTACCCCTGCGGTATTTAACAGTCCACAAACAAACGTGTAGCTTCGGGGCTTGGCCGGGGCTACAGCCCGCCCTACGGGCACCGGTGCAATTGTGCCCGTAGCCTTACCTGGATCGCAGCGCTTGGTGAGAGTATTTCCGCAGGGGAAGATCTCCTGAATGAGCAGGTACAGGGCGGGGTCGTACGCCTCCAGCTCCGCCCGGCTGTTCACGTGGTTGTGGATGCCGTTAGGATGGAGACTTTGGGCGTTCACGTCGAAATAAGCTTGTACACCTGTAGAACGGCAAATCTCCGTTAGGCTTAGGTCCCAACCGTCCAATATCTGAAGCGGGGCTTGGACAGGGTGTTTCTAAACACGAAAGTAGAAAATATACGTAAAACATACACAAATAATGCCAACATTTTACGGCCTGGGCAGAACCTTGCTAAGTAAGGCCGCAAAACACAGTATTTTGTACTTGACGCCAGGAGTCAATCAATCAATCAATCAATCAATCAATCAAATGGTTTATTCAATATTAAAACAAGACACTAATGGTTGGCCAACAATAGACAGGGGTGGCATTGGATGGACTGTTCTTGTAAAGACAACGTGCATGGCTTTGCATTGTATTGGGTGAAGTTTCATCTTTCTTGTGGATGCCCATTGGTCGAGGCTGTTGAGGTCCATTTGAATTGTTGAACGAACTTCCACCTCCTAGCGAGGGAATCCTCACTTGCGCTGTTGATAACAGAAATGAAGATTAAGGGGCCTAACACTGTTCCTTGTGGTAGGCATATGACTTGTCGGTAAAAAAATGTAGTGCGGCCGAAATAGTGTTTGTAAACACTTTAACGTAAAATACAGCGGGGCATGAATTATGCTATATGGTAGCATAATGGGTCGACTTTTAGATCATATGTATGAATAACACCTTGATGTTTGAAATTCGGTGTTTCAATGCGCGTGACCTTTATAACTGACTGCCCAGGAGAGTTGGCTAAAATCCCGCATGGTCCCGAATGACCCCATTTTAAAAAGTGCCTAAAATTTGAATAAACGATAGCTATAAATGATTGTTTATTCTCAGTGATCTTATAAATTATACCCTCGACTTCAACATGTAGTAGTTTGTGTAGGCTGAAACTGAAAACCCTACTTTAATTTCATCCACCTTGATTTCAGTCACCTTGTGGTCTTTAACTATAGAATTCTCTATAGGCCTCAAACTGTGTTATGCTACCGTAACAACGCTCACCTTCTGCAAAGTACTCTTCAATGGTGTCATCAGCGTACGTGTTAGCCCACAGCCCGGCGGCCCTGGCGCTGTTGTACGCCGCCTGCAGACGGGACCTCCAGTCCGGTATCACCTGTCGGGCTCCCAGCAAGTCTATCCCGTGTGAGAACTCGTGCAGAAAGATGTCTTCACTCCTGTACCTGTTGAAGAAAGACACGATTTCTTAAGGCAGTAGTTTCATTGGATATGAACATTCCGATAAAACAAAATATTGAAAAAACTGCGTTATCAGGGGCAAAGGTCATCAAGCATGTATTTCAAAGTTATCATCTCTCCGCATGCTATGGTTTATCAAGGAGGTTATAACTTCCTTGGTTTTATGTCTCGTTTATAGCCATGTCGCTAATCTCAGCATAGATCACCTGTCTGTAGTAGAGCACGATTTCCTCAGCTGAATTATTTTTCTTTTTGGTGACGCCAAAGGGGGGGGGGGTATTGAGTATGTTTTACTCATTTTTCTGTATGCTGTGTTTTATGTTTCATTTATAGCCAAACCGCTAATCGCAGCATAGATCTCCTGACTTCATTTTCTATTTGGTGACGCCTCAGGGGCGAAGGTCAATGAGCATGTCTTCAATCTGTATACTTCAGGTGTCTTTTTTAGTCATGTCACTTATGAGAGCTTAGATCACCTATCAGAGCTGTTACATAACACGTTTTTCTCAGCTTAATTTTCTTTTTGGTGACGCCACAGAGGTGGAGGTCATTAAGCGGGTATCTTAAAGTTAGCATTCTTCTGTAGCATTCTATAGACATGTCGCTAATCGCATGCCTAGATCACCTGTCTGAACTGTAGCAGAGCATGTTCTTCTTAGACCGTTAAACTTGATGTAGTTTTCCTTTTGGTGGCGACTCAGCAACGGAGGTGATTGAGCATGTTTTTCAATTTTTGTTCTGTATGCTATGATCACCTGTCTGAACTATAGCAGAGCACGTTCTCTTCAGCCCCTGTGGACACAGGTCTGCTGACGGTGGCACCCAGACCTCTGGCACGTGTGTTGAACGACACATCCAAATCTGAATGCTCGGGTATATCCAATGTCACCTGTGGGAAACAGAGGAACAGAACAAACATTGTTAAAGCTACAGTCAGAAATGAAATTTTCTTTGACAAAACGCCATCAACTACAGACTTTGTCGACTCTGGGGACAGGAGAGTCACAAAGTCAGATATGAAGAAAGTGATGTATTTCACAAAAACTGTTGGCGTACTGAAATTTCTACCAGAAGCCATTTAAAATGGCTGGGCCATTTTCTACGGATGCCATATGACCGTATACCCAAAGGTTGCCCTACATATGGTCCTTGTGGGAAGACGAAACGAGGAAGTCCTAAATATACATGCATGAGAATGCACTGTGGCAAGAGATCTACTGGCTATAGGGTTTACCTGAGACGCAGCTTTGTCCTTATACCCCCTCACATTAGGCGATAATCGATCGGACGACGAGTATGCGAGCTCTAAATTACGAGGAGGCATGACCCTGCTGCCGACGAAGTAATGGCAGAGTTGCCCCCTTCCCGTCAGGGTCGTGCCTCCTCGTAATTTAGAGCTAGCTCGCAGACTCGTCGTCCGATCGATATTTGCCTAATGTGAGGGGGTATTAGTACAGAACAGATCCCAGTAGTGGAAGGGGATAAGTAAGTAAGGTAAGTATATTGTACCAGTGAAGTTTGAAACAAAGAAAAAAGACGAAAGAAAGTTTACTTCAGTTTCGGCCATGATGGCAGCTCTTCCATAGTAGTTATAATAGGAGTCCCGGAGGTCCTTCCTGTCCGCTAACAGGAACAGCACGTCGTAACACGCTCTCCGGAGGGCTTCGTCCGGCACAACGGAAGAGCCAAGAATAGGGATTCCGTAGGCATGGAGGTATTTCTGAAAACAGCGTGACGTAAGTGAAATTAGTTTTAAATGTCCGTTCGTGTGGGTGTCTTGCCTGTAACGCAAAGGTCCTGGGTTCATATCCGTTGATAAGCAACCGACCTTGTCTCCTCGAGAAAGGCACTTAACGCTGTAACAGTGGTGTTCAAATACCGCATACCGTCCTTGCCCAAGCTTTTGTGGGGACAGCGATAGCGGTCATGATTGGTAATCCGCCGCCCCGGGTTCGATTCCCGGGTGTCGGCATGTTCTTACTCGCCCCTCTCAATTTCTACCACTATCGCTGTCGCCACAAAAGCTCTAGAGCCGTTGGGCAATGACGGTAGGCGGTATTTGAACACCACTGTTACAACACCACTTTTCTCACTTCACTCAGGTATACAGCTTTGGGTAGGGCCGACCATTCCTCGGATATGACGTTAAATGGAGATCCCGTGTCTTGCATGAGCCACTCCTCAAGCAAGCACACTAAAGAACCCACCACCCTCATCAAAAAATAGTATTTCTCGGTATGAGTGGATCAATCAATTTTCCATAAGTGTAGTGGGTTCTTTAACGTGCTTGTGGTGTAGTAGTTGCAGTAGTAGCTCATTGTGCTCTGTTGCTGCAGCGGTCTGGACAATCTGCAGCTAGCTGCAATCAGTCTTAAATTGTGTCTCTCCTCAGACACGGAATATGTAGCTTGTACTGTTTTGTACACGCCTGTTGTGTCACGCTATAAGTATAAGACACTTCACAGGGTTTGCAATATAAACAGAATAATGTCGTCAAGCGTTGATCAGCAAAGGACGTACAGTAGCAATACTGTAAATACAGAAATGTTCGCGGTGGATTAATGTTCGCGGTTTTCGCGGTGACCACTTCACCGCGAACTTAAAACCACCGCGAACATTTGTCTATTATGGTATTAGACTGCAGTCTATGGTGTTACCGCGAACTTAAATCCACCGCGAAAAGTCCCTTTTCCAGCTACCGTGAAATTGAATCCCCGCGAAATTAAATGCATTTACAGTAAAGCAAAGTGTTGTCTTATGTTGCAAACCTGAAGCACTAACCTGGTAGAAGTAGTCCAGTGACATGGAGCCTCGCACGTCATACGGGACATTCGTGACGTGATTACACTCCCAGGTGTCCAGTGCACACCCTCGGCCCTGAGAGACGCACTCCGATGTCAGACCTGCAATAAGATCAAAATTACTGATACTTATAATCTTTATTGCATATTCATGCCCGAGGGCTAAATGCATAAATGGACCACATGTGGTCTTATGGATGCAGAGGAAAAAACCAAACTTATACAATGATTTTAAACCAGTCTAAATGGAAAAGACACTATGTGTTACAATCTCTAATGGCTGGATCTAAACATGTTCTTCTCTCTTTTTGAAACACATGGAGACATATTTACACATTGTGTCAATAGCATGATCGTCCTTGCATAACATCAAGTACTCAAACAAGTCTTATTTTGACATTTTCTTAGTTATTTTCTAATTGTAAAGTATTAAATAGGGATTGGCGTTCGTATTCATATAATATACACTCTAGTAAAAATGTGTCTCGTCTTCGACATACAAGTGGTCACAGAATTTACATGTTCTATCATTTAAAGGAGTACGGTTATGCCTGCCGGATTCTATAGGTAACGCATGGTCACTTATGCGAAATTTACGAGGGCTCTGCGATGTTCAAAGCTTGAGATGATAAGATAAGTTTCTCTTTCATATGTCTCTTTGAATTACTATGAAGAACTTGTCCGGGTCTCTTTTCTGTATTAGTGAGTTTTGAAGGTCACCCTCATACGTGGATCTCCATTAATGCCATGTTGATATGATTATCATCGCATCAAGTTTCGACCGTTACCACACAGAAAAATTACCTTCCTTTAAATCGTACAAAGCAGCTGCGAATGAGGAGATATACACCGCAAATTACGCCAAAAAGCAGTCACTGAAGCAACTGTATATAAGTTTAGAAACTTATTATAAAACAGTATACAGTCAATTGCTAAAATAAATATCGAAAGAACAAAAATTGTTCGGTATACCACCTTGGCAAACTTTTACCGATGCCTGTGGGGGGGGGGGGATGTATCACAAATATCTGAATATGTGCGGTTGGTTTGCGGGATAACGTGAGGATATACCTCTTGGTGTGTTTACAACTACGGGGCCCCGGTTTAATTTTAACTCACATTGTTGAGTACCTGGACTGTACAGAGTACGGTATAAGCTACCGTGCAGGCATGGCTTATAAATGAAGATTGTCAAGATTTTTCGACCTGGCCAAATGCCTTTTGTCGTTATTTCGATATTGCAAGGTTTCTTAGAGATGGCTGTTCAGTTTGATTGACAATAGAAAAGGTCGTCACCTGCATTGATACCTCCGTTGTTCCCTCCAGTGGTACCACCACTGGTACCACCACTGGTACCACCATCGCAGGCGTTACAGCTCAGCTGGCAGTTCACCAGCATGTAGTTGGGGTTGACGGAACACTCTCCAATACCGGCCCAATATCCACAATGCTGGTTGTTATCCGAGCAAGTTGGAGCTGGAGATAAGATAAAATTTGCCTCAACTCAATATGGAATGCTGATCTGCCATTGCTGTAGTCTTTGAAGTCGATGATAATCTAAATCTAAACCCCTTTTCCACAAAGACTTCATTTTACTTACACGTAACGTGCTTCTTTTACTCGATCTATGCTACACGATGAGTCAAGTAATGCATTGGTGACATTTTCACCGGTGCTCGTTAGGGGTGTAGGCCTCGGCTGGCCTCCAAGGCCACAGATTTGTCGCAGTGGATTGACGGATACCGGATGGGTAACTCTCCGTGTGCTCATAGTTAGCTTACGGTGTCTATTTGTTACCGGGTTCCGGGTTTTGTTTTAGCTCGGATGGACTACCGGATGCCGGATGGGTACCTTTCAGTGTGCTCACGATTAAGGCCTGAGTCACATTTTCAAACCGGGGCCCGTCCGGGATGTTTAAAGAAACGAAAAATTAAAATGTATACCTACACATATACTCAGATTATGCCCATGAATCTTATGCTGACATTTTGTGTATTTTGATGTCTTTTATATCATATGTTTCGTTTCTGAAAGCTGCCCGGCCGGGCCCCTTTGTTGAAATGTGACCTATGTCTAACTTACGGAGTCATGGTACCGGGCCCCGGGTTGCTTTTAACTCCGAGTTAAAGTCATTCCGGGGCCCGTGTCGTGCAGCAAGAACAACAATAAAAAAAACTCGTACAACGGTAGCGTAGGGTGTCCCACAGGCCCAAATAGAGATCACGCCCGAAAGTTATTTAAAAAAAAAACAGCTCGTGAACAGCAGGGCAACTTTTTTCCGATTGTGACCAAAGCATGCGCATAAAAAGCGCGAGTGTTCCATGTACAATGACAAATCCCACCTGTCGGGCACACGTTACAGCTCAGCTGACAGTAGCTCAGCATGTAGTTAGGGTTAGCCTGGCACTCCCCGATACCCGCCCAGTAGCCGCAGTTGGCGTTGTTGTCCTGGCAGCTTCGTGCTGTAATGTAAAATATATATGAAATATGGAAACTTATACTTTTATCGCAAAGTTTATGCAGCCATGTCTGAAGCACATTAGATGTGTCGAGCACAGGACATATAAAAGACCAAAGGAAGATTAAAAGATTAAGATATAAAGATTATCATGAAAATAACACATGTCCCAAAAATTGAGTTGTAACATTACCTCTCAGAATTCCTCTGTATGCCATAATACCGATACACGAGGGAAAATAGTTACATGAATTCAAAGAGATTGAAAGACATGTACCAATGCAGCATCAGTAATGCACACTTCGATTATTTCGGCATTCAAAGTAATCTTTAGAAAACCTCTATTACAGTGTTTGTGTGTGTTCGTTTACGAGGGGCGTTCAATAAGTAATAACTCTGACTCATTTCCCATAGCAGGGGATTAATGAAACTTGGCACAGTTATTAGTCTTACTCTTCATAGGAACCACCCAGAGTTATGCATTTCTCCCATCGTTTGATACATCTCTGGACACCGTTTTTGTAGGACACCCCAGGTTGGTCCTCCAACAGATGCCTCATCAATGGCAGAAGAGGAACGACCAGGCCTGGGAGCTGTTTCCACAGACTTCCAGCCATGTTTGAATTCAGGATGCCAGCGTTTTACAAGGTCATATGATGGGGAATCATCACCATAAGTTTCTTTCATTTCATCAAAAGTCTCCTTTGGTGTGCGTCCTTTCAAATACAACAAGATTGGCAATGGAAAAGAATACATTGCCTGGCGACGATGAGTGTTGTAGGGTTTTTTGACCAGTGCAAAATGTGGAAATAGCATTGGAATGATTGGCAGGTAGGTGCGCATGCATAGATTAGAAAGTCCCTGTCCTACTAACCCTGGCACCTAGCCCACCTGTAACATAAACTACAGCCAGCAGAAATGTACTATCCCTGGTACAACACAAACCTACGGCCAGCACTACAGTGTATAGTGGAGAATAAAAAAAAGTAAGAACCAACTGTTTACAGCACTTCAGTCCTTGAATGACTTTCTTGCACCTAATCCAAATGGCTGTTCGACTTCGTAATATTCCAGTACTTGGGATACATGTAACTTGTCGATTGAACTTTCCACACAATGGACGTCCTCACCACCCAAAGCAATAACAGTATAACGTTAACTGAAATCGGGAATCGACTGAAACCTTTGTCATGTATCGCACTATCTCTGGCACAATTCACTAGCCTACAAATGTACCTGTAACTGAAAACTACAGCCAAGAGAAATGTACTATTAATATTCCTGGTACATGTAACGAACCAGCCCTCAGGAATGGAATGCACTGCTATCAGCTATCTGTACATGTATCAGCAATTAATTAAGGGTAATGCACTTCCCCTAATTCTATAATGAACACAACAGGGTTATTGTGAGGAGTATAGTGGAAAAGAAAAAAAACTAAGAAAGAACCAACTGTTTCCAAAACTTCAGTACTTGAAGATTTCCTTGAATAACTTTCTTGCACCTAATCCAAACGAATGTCCTACTCAGCAATGTCCCAGTCCTTTGGATAACTGGACGGTTAAACTGTCCACACAATTGATGTCTTTGCCACCCACAGCAATAATAGTCGATGCAAGAATCTACCTCTGGCTTTTACCTCCGTCACTGATACAGTATATAGCATCCACTAGCTGCCACGAGGCGAGCCAAATGGTATATTTGTTGTGTTCAGTCTGCAATTATACAGGTACGTGTCAAAAGGAATGCCAGACCTTGGGAATGTTTGGAATTCTGCATTCCTGACCTACATTCAGCCTGCATTCCCGACCTACATTCAGCCTGCATTCCCGACCTACATTCAGACTGCATTCCAGACCTACATTCAGCCTGCATTCCCGACCTACACTCAGCCTGCATTCCCGACCTACATTCAGACTGCATTCCAGACCTACATTCAGCCTGCATTCCCGACCTACATTCAGCCTGCATTCCCGACCTACATTCAGCCTGCATTCCCGACCTACATTCAGCCTGCATTCCCGACCTACATTCAGCCTGCATTCCCGACCTACATTCAGACTGCATTCCAGACCTACATTCAGCCTGCATTCCCGACCTACATCCAGCCTGCATTCCCGACATACATTCAGCCTGCATTCCCGACATACAAACATGTAGAATCAGCCTGCATTCATGACCAAGTCTTTGGATGTACTAAGATTCCCCATGCCATGTGTAATATATTCTGATCACCGTTGGGTTGGGAGCAGTGGTTCTTTTACATTAACGCTACAGTATTTACTCCATTAGGGTACAGATTGCAAATGAATTGCACCTAACACTCTACACAAACACGATGTCCCTCGAATGCAAGATTGTAAGAATGTGTCCTGAAGAGTTTCCTGACACAGCAGAATTTGAAAGATGTTACTATTGTATTGGATTATATCATATCAATAGGCTAGGATAATACCAATGGCTGGCTTGACGGCCCACCACACATGACCTTGCATTTGTTAAATTTATTTTACATTGGACACAGAATATTTTTCTTTGTAACTCTGAATATGATTAGCATTTGCCATCATTCAAGATCATGACCTTGACATGAAGTATTTTCTGTCTACCTGTGGTGTATGAACAAGTCAGAGCTCACAGTTCATAGGTGATAGACATTTATCAGGAAGCCAATGATACTGGAATGTGTGTTTGTGTGTGTATTAGTACTAGTGTGTGACCTTGATATATAAGTCTTTCCTAACTTTTCTACCTAAGACATAATATAATAGGGCTTGAAAAATATTATTAGACTCGGGTTATGATTACCTTTTGCCATCGTTCAAGATTATGACCTCTGCATGAAGTATTTCCTGTCTACCTATGGTGTATGGCTTGAGAAGGCATATCCTTTATAACATACCAACGAAGTTAACGTGATCAATACCTTGTCCGTCTGTATGACTATGAGGTTTGATATCATGTCCTTCAGTCACAACTGTGTTGGGCATTGATACAAGAGGAAATTACTTTAAATCAATGCTGTGATTTTTGTATGTTTTATATGACTATTTACCAGTGTGTGATCTTGATATACATTTAGTATATGCCATGAAAAATTACATTTGGCTCTGAACATAATTTCCATTTGCCATTATTACCTCAATATTTCCTGTCTGCCCATGGTATATGACTTTGCCTATCAGTTGACCTGAGCTGACCCAAGCAACCGACCTGATCCCACCTTTCTGTAATATGTCCCAAATTCCATTTCACATTCATCTAAGCAAACATTTCATACATGCCTGTGAACATGCAGGCTAACATTCCATAAATGCCTGCAAACATGCCAGGCTAACATTCCATACATGCCCCTCGAAACATGCCTCTACGATTCCTATAATTTATGGCATTCCCTATCAGTGGACCTGAGTTGACCCAACCATCCCCCTGATCCCACATGCAAAGGATTTCCAGTACTGCCTGTAAATTTCAATCTGTCTTTGTTTGTGTGATTGTATTTTATACATGATGTTGATTTATGCATATGATGTTGTGTGTTTGTGTGACACTGTGTGTGCCAGTGTGTGGCCTTGATATACCTTTAGTATATGCAATGAAAATTACATTTGGCTCTGAATATATTACTATTTGCCATCATTCAAGATTATGACCTTAATATGTAACATTTCCTGTCTACCTGTGGTATATGGCTATCAGTCTATCCTGTCTACCTGTGGTATATTGTATATCCCTATCATTTGACCTGCAATTGACCCAACCATCCCTCCTGATACGCAGCGTTTCTAGGACATGACCCAAATTCCATTTCACATTCATCGATGCTAACATTCCATACAATACATGCCTGTGCAAACATACCTAGCATGCCTGTGGAAACATACCTAGCATGCCTGTGCAATTCCTAGAATTTTTGCACACTGAATCTAATATATACCATTTGGCTTGCCCCTGAGGCGTCGCCAAAAACCGGATCACTGCGCGACGCTCAACTGGCTCCATTTCACACCTGGTCCATTTCACACCTAACTCAGTTTAAACACCAGTAAATCAAAAATTAGTTCAGAGCTCTTTTTTGCAACATAAACTATAGAGATATGAATCATTACACATGCAAAATTTCATCTAGATCAGACAACTGGAAGTGGGTCAGAGTTATTACTTGTTGAACGCCCCTCGTATGTGTGTGTGTGTGGAATCATAATAGTAACATGGCACTAGTTGAAGGGGAGTAGGTGTATGCTATATATTTTTCTTGATGGTGGAATATCCTTTGAATATCCTTACAAATGTGTACACGTAACTTACGGAAAGTGTTGCCATCTTTAAAGATCTTGAAGTTGTCAGTGAATAATTTGTACCCGTGAACCATATGCTAACGTCTAAAGTATACTCATATATACAGCGGGAACTAAAGCACGTCTGCTCGAAATATATATACCAACCTGGCGCACTTGCTGCCAGTCCAACCCAAAACACCACAAGTACAGCTGATACTGTCGTTGGAAACATGCTTAGACGATCGGCAAGCTGGGTGAGGTCCCGTTATGGACCCCCGTACACTTATACAATTCATCATACGTGCGAGGTCTTGATAGGCATACAGCGAAGTTGTCTATATATGAATAGTACATTTACCTGTGCAATCTCTTCCTGCTAACCATACTGTACAAACATCTCCAATTCACATGCACCATGGCGACAGCGGGCAATATTTCTTCATCGTTAGTATAAATTCATTTCCATAACACGCTGGCTAGCTTAGTCTCAAAGGTACTGTTCTGAGAAAGTGCGAAATGGAATTGGATGAAATAAAATGTACAAAATTGTGAAATTGAACGAAATAGAATGTACAGAAAGTGCGGAATAAAACGAAATGGAATGAAATATGGAGCAAACTGAAATCCATGGAAATATAATGAGGGGTTTCTGCGGAAGAATTAATATACAAACTTTGGCAGCAAATAAATATGACGTGTTTAGTTTATTTATCTATTCATTCATTTTACACAATCATCGGTATGCTATTTAGTAAGTGCGGGAAATACAATGTATGAGGATACATCAACGTCATGACAAAACGGAAGTATACTGTCAGGAATTTCCATCATACCACCGCCTTACACAACAGCTAAAACCATTAGGACTTAAAACCTTACTTCTAGCGTTCTTCTATGTCTTGATTCACATAATGGCGGCTTCTCCAACACAACAACAATGCTGTGAAAATTCAATCTTGAAAAACTTCTGTGTTCAAATCATTCCGCAGTAGCGTTTCCTTATGTTTCTCTCCATTTTGGTTCATTTCGCTTCATTAGTTCCATTACGCACTTTATGTACACCGAAAAAAACTCGTAACATGGAAAGTAAATAGCCTACTTTAAAAACTTATAGAGTGGTGGCGTTTATATTTTGGGTGAGCGCTTTTTCGCAATTTTCAACATACGCCAAGGTTCTCTATGTCGGTAAGAGGAGTGGCAAGTCTATATTTTCAGATAAAGAGAGCGTTATACCATGTTGAAAATCTTCAAACAGCGCCCCTCCGAAAAAAATAATAAACGCAGCTGCTCAAGGACTCTGCGAAGGAGGCTAGACAGTAAACACATTTCCCTGTCTTCGTTGATTGAGTATATTTACCTTCTTCGTACACAATCGTTAGAGGCAGTGCGTTGAACAGAACTTTGAACCGAGAGTCAGAACGCAGTAGTCATCAGTGTTTAATATGTTGCATGTGTCAAAGCTACTCATATTGTGGGTGTGTACTCTAGAATGTGTTTACGGTTCTCAAAAGAACCTAGTTTTGGTTGGAGGAAACTTACAAGAGGACAACGAAAGGGTGTACCGTCTTATAGTTGAGCTGGCGGTAAGTGTGCGTTTTTTTTGGGGGGGGGGCTGTTTTGTGTTGCAATGTTCTGTTTGTTTTCTGTACTTTGCATACACCGGATTATATTACGTAAACAATAGTGATAATATGCCCTCACTGTTACGTTATGATATGCCATGTTATACATGAAAAAGGATTTTTAAGGTACCTTTTTTGAATAAAAAGGAATGGGGCGTTCCCAAATATTTGATTGAAAAACACAAGGACAATGTGAACAAAATGTACTGTCATTGAGCTGGCGCTATTCTAACGTTACCATATTTGAGAGAGGTGATAACAAAGTACTTCTTTGGTCAATGTAAAGTTTACACTGTAGAAGGTGGTGTTCAGTTGTTCACTATGATAACATCATTTACGTGTAGGATAATCAATACAATACATATTTCCCAGGGAGGTAGAGGTCATGCAAAGATTGGCCTAGTGACAGCGGCTAACATAAACCCCGAGAACTCAGCTCAGTACTACAATGAAATGTTTCAAGGGCGATATGGGGCGGCAGAGGCAACATGGATACCCATCGACATCTACCGGAAGGAAAACAACAGTGACCCGGAAGTGGTTGCTCTCATTAATGGCATGACGGGATTCTTCTTCGGAGGCGGGGATCAGATTCACGTCATAGAATCGTAAAGAGCGATGTTTTATACTTTATTTGACCATGTTGGTTCGATTATATGAATGACATCCACTAATATGAAACCCTAAAACTGATGAGAAACATTACGAAAAATGTTGCGTCTATCATGAAAATAGTGGAACATATGACTGAACACACGGATATACAAAATAATAGATTATTCATATCTGCTTCTTTGCGTCTTCTCTTTTGACCTTAGAATAAACTTTGGCATTCTAAGAACGTCATAAAAATCCATTTTCTATTATTTTTCAATTCACGTTCACAATTTCCTTCACAATTCATGGTCGAATTTTTTCTAAACGTACAAAAATTAATTCGCAAGTTGATTTCATGCATATGATCGAATAAACATGGCCATATTGAAATCAAACCTTTTAAACTTTTCTGATGTATACTACCGAATGTATACCAAAAGTCTACAATGAAACACGCACAATAGATAGATTCAAAAATGACAACAACCATCATTAGAATCTATTTCTAGTTAGATGTTCTACATCGTAGTCAACATAGCTTTCCCCACATCAAAGTAGGCACCGCGCTTTAGATTAATTTGCACTTTGTGTTTGGTCGACATATACTCAAAAGTCAACAACTTGGCATCCGTGAACGAATCCCTATTAGATTAGAGCAATCCTGTGATTATGTAAAATGTCGCCAGGAGACGCTTACACCACTCTTGCTAATCACATAAGACTATGCTTTCCCAAATGAACCTAGAAAGACAAAATGTTGCTGCCTTTAAACTATATATACAGTTTCTACATCGGTGACCGTGAGGAGTCACCGGCACTGGCCGCTATCCGGGCGAAGTTCGAGGCGGGGACTGTGGTGGCGGGAACAAGTGCCGGGGCATCGTGTCAAAGTTCAGCCGTCATGATAGGTATGTAAGGTCATATGATGATTCGATTAATATTATGGATGTCATGACCGCGCGCATAGATTTTCGGTCGTTTCTGAAAACAAGGAAGTTTTCAACCACCGTACAAAGAAGCTTCAAAATAAGCAAATACATGCTGTGGATTGCAAAAATAGACATCGGAAAACGTATTCTACCTGTATTGTTATAGAACAGGCTTGGGGCAAAGAAGATGTGAAAGAACAAGAAAGGAAGAATCTGTTACTAGTATTTGGTATACTATATTCTGTTTGTTTTGTTTTGTTATTTGTTTAACGTTCCTGACCACTTAGATTTCATAAAGAAGACATCTTTTTTTGCCAAACTTTTTTGCCAATCAAAATTTAAACATGAAAGCGTATTGAGTATATGCGCACTGTGCCCGTTCCGGTTACTAGTAACATTGTCATAGTAATTGATAGCTTGCTCCGCTAACCAGGCTTCTTCTTTTTCTTCTCATTTTGCAAAAAGATCTGCAATATGATCATGATATACTGTCATTTGTTGACATCCTGTTCTCCAGTTTTCGTTGGTCTGAGCTATAACGCGCTTGCGCACGGAGTCAAAGACTACTACGACTCTAATACCCCGGATGAGGTGGCCTACAACAGGAGTGGCGGCATTGGTCTCGCACCGCGGTTTGTGGTTGACGTTCATTTTAGGTCAGTCTACATGTCTCGTCGTTTCTTCGTTTATTCGTTTGTGTGTCTCTCTCTTCATAAGGACCATTTCTGACATACCCTTTATCCCAGAGATAACCTCACAGGAACTTGTAGTTGTGTAAATTTCTCTGAAGAACAAAGATATGCTTTTATAAGAAAATTGATACAGTTGTAATAATCATATTTGATACATTGCTACATTTCTAACTTGTATGTATACCAATACAGATTAACAGTCATCAGGTGTCATTTCATTACGATATTGCTTAAATGTAACCTTTCAGCTGCAGCTATTTTCTAGACGATTCAAACATAGCCTGAAATTAATTTCAGTAAACGGAACATTGATTTCTACTAAACTGAACTTTTTACTAAATCATTAGCGAGAAAGGACGAGAGGGTCGACTTATCCGGCTACTAGCGGACACGAAGGATGAGCCGAACGGTGCAACACTCGGGGTGGGGGTGGACGAAAACACGGCCCTGCACCTCACCTGGGACCCGGACCCGGATAGTGCTGTAGGAACGGTTAGTTGATTTTGTGATCATTGTCAGGATGTTTTCGGTGTGTTTGGTCCGTATGTCTGTCCTTCTCTCTGTCTGTCTGTCTCTCTCTATCTATCTGCGTGCGCTCGTGTGTGTGTCCATGTGTGTGTGTGTTTATCTGTGTTTCTGTCTGTTTTTCTCTGCGTGTTTGTTTGTGTGTGTTTGTGTGTTTGTGTGAGTGTGTGTGTGTGTCTGTCTGTCTGTCTGTCAGTCTGTCTGTCTGTCAGTCTGTCTGTCTGTCTGTCTGTCTGTCTGTCTGTCTGTCTGTCTGTCTGTCTGAGAACATCATAGCTAGAGAAACCCTGAATGGATCCTGATGATACTTGGTAGGTCAATAGGGGTCAGGAAAATGAAGGTCAAGTTTTACTGATGGCCCCACTTGCGTATTTTGTAAGGTACTGGAGAAGAACCTCCATTTTTGATACCTCACGTTCTAATTATGCTTTGATGACGTGGCATTTAAGCGAAAGATAGCTATTAGAGTTGAGAGTAAGTGCTATAAGTTTTGGCTCTCTATGTTTTAGTGAGATTGCTGAGTGCAATGCAGCTTGGATCACTCATTGATGTAAACAAAATACGGTCACGGTCATTCTTATTCCTATTAGTATTTATTTAGCTGGATTTACTGACTGCAGGTTGTGAAATGCATTGTTTTCCCCCTGTATGTAATGATTTGTGATATGTTCCTAAGTTTCTTTATTAGTTGTCAAACGAAGCATAGATTACGAATGCTGCTCGGGATGGGGGTTTTCCTTGGTGCTGACGTGCCATCTCTAAGGTGAACTGCTAGTCGTTTCATTATTGCACTCTGTTTATTCACACAGGTAGTTGGCCTCGGCGGTGTTTTGATGGTAGATGTCAGCTCTGCCTCCATCTCTACATCACGTGGCTTTGACATCAAGGATGTCGTCACCAGCTACCTGACAGAGGACGATAGTGTGAACTTTGCTACGAAGCAGGTATGTGTCCTGAGGGGGAGGGGCACAGTTATACAAAAGTCATTATTTGTTGCTGCTGGTTTTCGCTATTGGATCTGGACGTTTTTCTACCTATGCAAATGAGATATGTAAGAGTGCTTTGGAATGCATCACTTAAGCGATCATGTACTGATTTGCCGTTGTTTAGTATGAGCGCCTTCGTTTGTTTGCACGTTACAGTACACGCAAGTATATGATGACACAATCATGGCGTTTACACACAATTATTGTGTTCAAATGTACCAAAAGGAACCAAATTTAGCAGAAAATTTTTATTTCTAATCATTTCTTATGGCTGACATTGAACCTTGAACCTGCGTGACCTGTTTTAGGTGACCTTTGCCCCCTGGAAGCAGTCACTGTCCGGAAATGAGCGATTTGATCACGCCGCGGAATCTGACGACATCTTCGGTAGCCCTTACGCCCCCTACCGGAAAAGCAGAGAATGGACGCGCGTTACAACTAGTCTATTCAACTCCCGGATGGACAAACATGCTGTCGGTAGAACGTTCGAGGAGAACCCAAAGTTTGAGGTGCATCTATCTTAAAAACATATACTCTCCTACCGTAGCCGACAGAAACAAAGGGCAACACACGCATTTTGCCTGTTCGACAAACACTTTATTCTGCTCTACACATTAACTTTGCCTGCGCCACACACCCCCAACTTAAATATTGGGAAGGAAAAAATGTGTATTTATAAGTAAAAATGGGTATGTTGAACATAATAGGTGTGTTGAACAACAAAAAAGGATGCGTTGACCGTTGTCCTTGTCGGCCACGGCACTCCGCCCCCTTGAGGATGACTATGAAAAATCTCTTGCAATAACCATTCTACATTCATAACGTAGTTTGTACTTTTGAAAATGTGCGATCTGCTATTTCTATATCCTCGCAAGTATGCTTATCGCATACGTGAGGTCTACAAGCAAACTACAAATTCAGTCAACGAAAAAATACATGTATTGTGTAACGGATAGCCTGTTGAGAAGGAAAGTGAACTTCACAGTTTAAGAAAAGCGAACTTGAAACAAGAAATACTAATTCTTTTGTGAATTTGATTGCCCATCTTAGGTTGTAATGTCCAAGGAAGCTGGAAACGCCGAAGCCGTAGGTGGAAACTCAACAACCACCGGAAATTACGTCATCTCTTACAAAGGCATGACGGTCAAGATTCACCCTTACAACGCCGTCTCTTCTGCCGACTGTTGTCGAGGAAATCAAGTTGTCCTCCTTGTCCTTATGTCTGTTTATTTGTTTTTCTGTTGTGCAAGATTTTATTAATAATAGGAGTCGAACCCAATAACCCAGGATCTAGAGCTAGCTTTTACTAGTTTTAGACTAGAGTAGACACTTGTAATATTGTATTTTACACTGTTTGAATTTTTTATGTTACCTGCAATTAGCCCACGGGCAAGAATTTGCAATAAAACTTGATTATGAAACTTAAAGCTTGATTATTAAAGCAGTCCTCTCTACGGGTGCAGGCCTTCACTATATCGCTAGGTAGCGCTAATGAGTAGGACTCATTTTCAATCAAACGTGTCCACGCCTCAATCAATTGATTGTACTGCACAGTATAGTTTCCAAGCCTTATCTCTAATATGTCGAATGTTTGAACTCTATGTTTTCTGCATGACTCCCTGTCTTCTGTTTATAAGTGCAGTATAAAACGTTTTATCCCCATTTTTTTTTCACGTATTCACACAAACCCACTGGTACCAATACCAACATTTACACACATAAACAACAACAAACAGAACAGCCATACAACATGACAAACATCATGAGCTGCTGCAGCTATATTACATTTATTACTTTTAGTAAGAAGAGCCTATAGCCTTCAAGTTGAAAAATAAGCATGTCAAATGCAAATAGGTATATTTATTGTACGTCGAAATATCTAGCCAACAAATCTAAATACATTTGACCAGAAAATAAAAACTCAAAGCAGATTCTTCGGTGACTGACTGACGTTGTGTGATTATTTTTCCTTCATATTTCTGTCATATTTCATATCAAACAGAAAGTAAAGGTAGTACCATAGCTACAGCCCTTTTGATGTCGTAAGGACAGTGGATACTTATCGTTATCTTCTGTGTTTAGTCCACGGTATTGGAAGATACAGCCCGCCCCTTTCCTACCATCATTTTACCTCCCCCGACCGAAGTCAGGTACTCATTTTTACACCTGGGTAGAGTGAGGAAAGTCGTGCAAAGTGCCTCTTCAAAGGGAACGCAATCGGTAGCATAACAAGATTCGAACCAATGGCCGATTTTAAGTTAACCCTATCCATAGTTCATTGAACAAGCCTCGACACAGTACCGGATTCTTAATACCATCAATTCAAACGTCAGAAACGCAAAGAGAACTTTTTACCTTCTTGTCATGAAAGAATGGGGTCAGTCACATCATTGTTCGCAAGAATCACGACGGGACTTGTTTCCCGCGGCGTAATACAAAAGGTTGGCGGCGAGTCGGCTGGCGGATTAAACCAACACGCTAAGAGGTCGCGGGTGTCACTGCGCAGTCACAATGTTGCTTTATGTAAACTCCGTTATTGTTGGGGAAACAATGTGTAAAAACAACCCTGGGGGACCGACTGCCGAGCGAACACAACCGGGGAAAACGTCACACTTTTACCGCCAATTCCGCCGCATATGTTCCGCTGTCGTTCAACGTCCGTTCCGGTTTTCTGGCTGGAATGAAACGCCTGGTTTGGCGAGTCTTTTTCTGACGATACAAAAACAAGGAGATTTTTAATATGTCCAATGTCTCATGTATACTAGTAGGTTACAGTGTTGATAAGAAAACTACGTAATGTACCAAGACTTCACTTTGAACAGCATACTGGTTTTTAGTAAAACAGCTACATACAAGAGAATCTAATACATACAATCAGTGCATGTAGCTGTTTCTTTATATCAACATAATGTTGGCTTTTTTCGTTGATATTTTATGTGAAAAAACTTCTAAAGCGATTAGCATAGTTTTCCTGACAACGTATATTGTGTATATTCATTGTCTATTCCTACTAGCTAAAACTATACACACTTTCATACGACTAAGAATACGTCGCCAGCAAAATTAAATGGATAAAGTCTCTGTAGTCTTTGATTTCGTCGATAGGCCACTGAAATTGTGAATTTCCCACAGTTATCTTTACTAACCAAAGGAGGACAAGAATGTGAATGCTGAATTTCCTAAAACTTTGAGAGATCTGACCTAAAAGACATAGGATGCCCAAAGATAGCGTTCATAATTACGAGCGGTTTAAAGCACTACATACCCTATCTTTAACCCTTTACCGAATCTTTTCACAATATCCTTCTCAGCTCATTCCATGACCTCAAACATCTGCTTACCATTGTCACGAAAGTTCCAAAATTGTCATTAAAAAGTCGTCGGACACATTTTCTCACAATTTAGCGTTTTGCGGGTCTCTAATTTTCGTAATTCCGAAGACTACAGTTAGAGGGTATGGTAAGGCTTACTGGTCAAGGTTCGCTTTTGATGTTTTGTGTGGAATAGTCTATTGTGCAGGGGGGACCTCTCGTGCCGATTTTCTTCGCGCAGTGCCGTGTCTATAGAACAGTGTATTAAGGACAATGTGGGCGACAAACCTGTACAAATTCTTACCCAGACAGGAGCTGTTAGTTGGCGCCACTTGTAACTGTAGTCCATGTATCATTTAGAGCAAAGAACCTGACAAATTTGTAAAGTAGAAGACATTTGATTGTAGATTGTTCTTTGTATCATAGCGATAGAAGCGATCGATTCGGCTATGTGTCAAATAAATTTTCGCACTTCAACTACTTATATAAAAGTAATAGTTTTTCTAATAATAAAGAAAAACTTATGTTCCCTACAGTTTTTGATCAATCAACTAATCATGCCCCTTTCTACAATCATTAGGAGGAAGTCGAATGTACAACAGTATATTAGGCGTTTATTCGTACATAATGTATATGACCAATACAATCCATACAGGCCTTGTGGAGTTATGCTTCCCATTCAAATGTTGTACGTCCGAATGCACACGCACTTTCATTGTATCTTTTTGTATCAAAAGATACAAAGTTAAGTAGAATAAAACTAAGAAAAAACAAACTATTAAACACGTAGAAGGGAATAACGGAAACCAATGTGTTACAAGACAATAAAGCTTAAAGCTTTATCTTACGACTAAATTGTTTACATGTCTCATCCCTCTTCTTAAAACTTATGTATACGAATTACCTTTTTTTTGTAGAACGTAAACAAAATTGCATTTATTGAAATTTACTACGATTTCGACCGTGTATTTAGATTCAGTTCACGGATAAAAGAATTTACGTATGCCACTGTAGAACGTTCACTCTACACAAAACAAAATGATCTTGATTTTATACAAATATAAATTGTACAATCTCTGTCCTCGGTTGAACTTTTTCCTACTTTCAAATGATAAGAATGAGACACGTGCAAGGGAACTGTACGTTCTACGTTTAGACAGCCATAATGGAATGAATAATGGACGTCATTTCAGTCGAGAGGAGATACAAAGGACGATTTCCTCCCAAATCGCTCGCCCGTGCGCCTAATGTTAGATAATGGGGACGAACACCTGTACCTGAAGATTGTAGTCACCTGTGTGCGCTGTTGTAGTAGATAATAGTCCCGCTGTGCAGTGGTAGTGTTGTACGTATAATGCATAATCAGTGTGGCGAAGCGTAGTAAACTACGTTGATAACGTGAGTAGAGTGTTAAAGGTGGTATCTCACTGCACTTGGGGCACCGGTGCGGCACTGCGGGGTTCAAAATATTAGCCAGCTATACAGGGAATTTCAGAGATAAAGAGAGAATTTTCTTACGTTTTGTGTATTTTGATGTCTTCTTGATCATACTTTTACGTATACCACAATATCTAAATTATTAATTGGCGAAAATAACACAACATTGCAATTGCCGCAGTGAACGAACCCCACAGTGTCGCACCGGTACCCCATGCCAAGTGCAGTGAGATACCAGCTTTAGTCAACTCTGCTTGTTGTTTACAAGAAGTAATAAGTTCGCGTCAGGACCAAGAAATGAAATGCACAGCTCAAATTTCGGGGCATATTATAAAGTTTAAGTCTTTCATGGATGTCTACTAAACAAAACTCATTGTGGTTATTCGTTTTTCATTTTTTTATTTAGCAGGCTACATCCAGTAGCATTAGGCGAGTAAAGAAAGAAAGAAGAAAAACAGGCACAATGCTTGACCTGCGATCTGAGGCGTTTTGGTCAACTGTAGCCTCCTTTATCGACTTGCCTAGGGTCCTTGGCTTCGCGATTTGTAACCGGGAATACGCCGGGAAAGGAAAATATCCCAGGAAAGGAAAAATGCCAGGAAATATTATATACCGGGAAGCTTGTAAAAATTGCGACCCCCCCCCCCCCACACACACACAGAGGAAAAAGAATGAAACAAAAAATAATTACGCAAAGACCCCCAGAGACGCCGATGATGGTGGCTATGTCAACTTGCTCTGCTGAGAGTCAGATGCCCATTTCTTTCGGATACGAAGGAAGTTCTCCTCAAACATTTTAAAAATGTATTCGCAGATTTCATGGCATGAGGAACTTGACCCACACATCTTTCATCACAGTTCAACCATTTTTCTCGCCACGTTATATCTACACATTTTCGTAAGGTCGACTAAAAAAAGGAATGAACATAATGATTTGAAATCTGGAGACATTGTCATTGATTTAAAAAAATCCCTGCTACTAATCTTATCGCGAAATTGGTACTGTGCGTATCAATTCTTGATGAGACAGAGAACTTATTGATCACCCTCGTACATCTATTCGGCATAAACAAATAGATATCATTCTAAAATACAAATGTATCAACTGTTAGTATTAGTTTAAATGCTTTTAATAACAAACGAAGCTTTTTCTCAACAGATGAACAAAACTTTAAATAAAGATGTGCCAAAAAAATCTAGTTTTATAGAGTAAACATCTATTTTACGATACAAAAAATGATTTTACGATCGTTGGTTCATCACGCTTTCGTGTCAGTTTAATTTGAGAAAATTAAAAAAAAAAGAAACAACAGGTTATGATAGAATAAAACACAGCCTTGCCAATGTTATTTGAACACCTGTATCTAGTCGATAACAATCTGAATGTCATCAACTCTTATCTAACGTTACCAATCTTAAGCACTAGGAGGTTATCTACTTGTATTTTTATCATGCCATGTTGATGTTAATGCTTTTAAAGCAATAATTTTATTAACATGAACTGCGGACTAAAAAGACCTAAAATTTAAAAAATAAAACTATGTGAGACACAAGTAGCTACGGTCACAACGGTTCAAGGCCGTACAGTCATCGAAGCGGAAACTGGCATGCTTTTCTACCAGACATATTCTGATCTTAGAAATAGATCATGACAGTACAACGGAAAGACTTAGATCACAGAAATATGTAGGCTAATAGATCCGTAATGCATCTGTCACGCCCGCATTGCTCTTGTTAACCGTACGCACAGAGAGAAAGAGAATATGACGATGACCCGCGGGCAAAATCTCTGCACCTGTCGTCTGAAACAAGATGGCGGCCAGGCGCAGGCGCAGTAATGATCATCCAGCTATCAGCGTATACAGCCATTCGTCAAGCTGTCAATCACACACATGGTGTCATTTTTCCTCTTTATTTCAAATATGAATATAAAGATCATATTTTACGAAAGTATATTCAAGTTTAAGCTCTCAATATCATTAAATAACGATATGTAGAAACTTTGAAGAGAAGATTACATTTTGGCGTCCTGCCATAGATGAATAATTACCGAGTCATTAAAAGAACAATTGTGTAACGTATCTCTGGGTGTATCTCGGTTGAACAGGTAGATAAATTGGTTCACTTGTTACCCTGAGGTCACTTATTAGTAACACTCGAGTCCACGCGATCGGGCTAGAATAAATGATACGTTTTCTTTTTGTTTCATAGCCTTTTTTCGTGATAAGCCTTCGTTGTTTCCGAATACACGTGCAACTTTCATTCAATCGGCACTATTTCAGTCAATTTTCGTGCTAATAGAACACTTGATTTCCGGCAATGTTATGATAGAATATACATTCTTGGTTTACGTATTCAGTCAATTCTATTTCATCAAAGTGGAGTATATGCTGCTTCTTGTAAATTCCACACCTTGAAGGCCACAATGCAACAATACCCTAACAGATTGATACAATAAAAAAAGTCAATAGGTATTGATGGGGAATAAGAAAAAATGAATAATCAAATTCAATCAATCGTGAGATTGTTTACAACAGCCTTGCATGTGGACGTTATAATATATATGGACGCACCATTTTCCTAGATGCAAGGTCTCGCTAGCTAGTTTCACAATGTTGCATCTTTGCGGAGAGGACAAAAGAGTCTCGGGAGCTTTAATACGGCTGGATACCAGGCTACAATACACCCCTAAGAAAAACAGATCTTGTCTGTTGGTTTTCTGTACATTATCGTACATCGTTGCTAGCTTGTCTAGCATATACTTTTCTCTGACCAAAGTCGGATAAAAATCATTGAAACTTTCGCACACGCGTGTGTTATCGTGTGGAATTCTTGTTTGCTATTTGCCTGTATCCCGTGCGGTAAAGAATCCACTCTCCCATCGTACCACAACATGGTTAGAAGAGTTGTAGCTATTTAGATTTCTCAAATAGATTGCTCACACATGTCATCCTATTCTAGGTGCCTAGTATTTGTTGTCTGTTAGCTTTCCGTACAATTTACTGGTTAAGTTCATATCTTAGTATTAACATACCAAATTCCTTTCATAAATATGTACGTGCACATTCTTTGTTGTCTTCTCTTTTGCTGGTCAGTACGACACAAATAACCATTGACAGACAAGTTTGGCTCACTAACGTATGCGTCGGGTTGTCTTCTTTTCGCACTTGTCTTCAAGCGGGTGTGATACGCCCATGGTGCAGACAAGAGTCTCTAAGACAGTACCTAAATCTACAATGGCTCATTTGTATATTTGTCTTACACATTGGAGTATATATTTCCATCCCCGCGAGCCCTCCTCATTCATTTCCGCCAGCCGTGACCTCAGAGTGACACCGTGCCGTGATCTACGTGTCCAGGAATTCTGTAAGTATCAAACTCTATATGTTAATTTCAGGTCGACTTCTGTTGTTTTTCTACGTGCGATATCTTTTTATAATGTTTCTAGCTTGCTTTATTCAATTGTAGATAAACTTGTTGTTTTGTAAGAAATCCAAATCACTGATCAAAGTCATTCCTAAATCAAAGAAAATCTTATAGTTTTTAGTCGAATGGCGTTGACTTTCAAACAGAACAGAGCTAGCTTTTTGTGGTAGCTATAGTCATATAAAAAGTGATATTCTTTCCGCCGTTTTGTCAATTCGTTGCAGTTTGTTTGGTAGATTTGTAGTGTATTCGTGTACTCTTAAGCTTACCACAACCAAATAATACTTCCCCCTCCCAACATCAGCTGAAGCTACACCATGAAGCTGTTTGTCTGTATGATGCTGGTGACGATGGTTGTCATGGCAACGCTGATCGACGACTCGGAGGGATGGAGGCGTCGGCGCAGGCGCAGAAGGGGTCGTCTGGATATCGATACAGATGGTACGTTTGGTCATCACAAATAGTCCGAGGGACAGTTTGATTTTATCTAGACGTTGTCTATTAACCACGGCAGAAATTAAAAAAAACACAAACGATGCTGTTTCAGTGTCTACAATGTTCTTGACGAATATATTTCCGAACTACACATTAAACGAGTGCCATCTCAAGTCAATATGCTATTGTTATTTGTTACATGCAAAGTACAGCTGTCTCATGATATCTGTCTTTCCCTTTACCAATCCAGCTGACTCCGAGTTGAGGGAGGTTGTGGAAGAGGCGAGGTCACTCCTGGAAGAACTTGATGAGGCCAGTGAACACTTGGACACACGGGAACTAGACAACGATGACGTCGAGGACACACTCACGGATCGGAAAGGAGGTCAAACGAGAAGAAACCTCCAGCAAAGAATTTAGTCAGCTTTGAATGTCTCTTTTTCTAGAAACCATTGTTAGCCAATTATAGAGCGCTCGGTGCAATGATGTCATTTTCCCACGGACGTTGAGTTGAAACTGGTTCCGAACCAAACGTCAATTAACCGTCGAATATTTTTCTTCGATTGAATCTTTTATCTCGATCATGTTATTCCTCTCCCGTACATGTAATGTTACCTAACTCAAAGAGAATGTCACTTGAGATGGCGAAACAACTTTGTGCCTAATAATGGATTCTATCAGCAATGCATTTGAAGCAAATACTGCATTTTCATCGTTCATGTTATACATGTACAGCATTTTGTAAATTTGTAAATTTATGGTTCAATAAAACGTATCGACAAAACTTGCGAATGTTTTTTCTATTTATATCCATTTATTTGCACACATGTATACACACAGTATTTCATCCTACTCTATGTACGTTTATATAAAGTCAATAGTAGAAGAGTGTAGGTCATATTTAGTAAACGTAAGTAGTTGTTAAGTTATCCACGTGGTTGCTTTTTCAACTTTAAGGTCGGGACAAACAGGTTCTTTGCATACCATATCCATTTGAGAGAACTCTGGGTGGATTACAAATCATCTCAAATCAATATATGCTCACGATGAATTCGGAATAGGTGGTCAATAGTAATAATAATGGTAATGACGTATCGATATAGATTTACCTCACTAGTGTAATTTAGCTGCTATAAGTACAATCACGAGTCCACAAAACAACAATATTTCCCATTTAGGTATTTTCTCGATAATCACTGACAAAAATGTCATTACTACCAGACCTTATACACGTATTAGGCCCGTGACATCTGTTCACCCTATTTCTTATGTCAGTCCATTTAAAGCCTTAAAGGTAGTATCTCACTTCGCTTGGGGAATCAGTGCGGCACTGCGGGGTTCGTTCACTGTGGCAATGTTTTGTTATATGTTCTCCGATTTTATTATCATTTAGATACTGCATAATACGTAAAACGGTAAAAGTATGAAAAACGTAAGAAAATTCTTTCTTATCTCTGTAATTCGTTGAGTCATCTACGAACCCCGCAGTGCCGCATACCGAGATACCACCTCAACGTTTTGGTATTGATAATGAGACAGGTTGAGTTGTCTCCTTGGTTGATTACATGCAAATCATCTGAGCTGAGTGCGCTGAGTTGTGTCCTACGAAAACCGACACAGACGTTCAGCGACCGTTCTTCATTATTTAAACCACGCTTGATTTCATCCACATGATTATAGAGTCTTGCCCGGAGCAGACACGATTTTACGCTCAGTAGGGGCAGCAGCGCTTCATTATCATTCTAAAAGAAAAAACGAAATGTCGCATTAGCTCTGTCTCTAAACGCTGTTCACCTACTGTCTACTATGATATATTACATCGTGTTAAGTACAAGCAAAACTTTGAAAAAGCCTGCATATTGTTTGCAATTCGCCAAAAAAAAGAAACTGACAGTGTACTTCGTTTCATAAATAGCCCTTCTACACAACCATTGCTTTATTATCACTAGCATTTCGGTGACCGTCTGGTCAACTTCTTCACGGCATTTCTGTGACCGAAACGTAGGCGAGGAGAAAAGCAATTGTTGTATAAAAAAAGGACTCTTTATCCAATGACGTACCAACCCGATGGAACAATTCACGAGTGTACTCCTATATTCTTCTTTAGTCATCTCATCTAATATATCCCTCAGTATATTTGATCATAATGGCATGACAGAAGACCAGGCAACAAGTTTTCTCCACCTTTCACAGTTTTCTGGTTTTCCTACTGTTTCGCTTTGTGTCGTATCTGTTCAGTCTCTAATATCATTCTCCCATATTTTACGTTGTCTAACCTTATCCTTTCTCCCTAGCCTGTACTGTTTCTTGCATGAAAGTTTTGGCTAGTCCAGATTACTGTAACCCGTGGCCGTAAAACTTCAGTTTTCTTACTGTGATTTGAAGATATTTTTACAGACAGATGTTTTGATGCCATTTAAGATGTGGTCTTGGTATGGGATCCTTACAATCTTCTGAAAGCTTTACATCTCTGTGGTCTGTTTTCTCCCTCCCCCCTCCCCTCTTTTGCTGTCAGAATCCAGGACCAATTTGCACTTACACACTGGCAGCGATAGCAAACTGCTTTCCGACCGTGATTACTATAATAACAGGTTCTATGTTGATGACAATATTTCTGTGTTGTCGGGCCCACCCTTACCGACGCCCCTGTCACGTTCACCCCAGTCTGGAGGTTGATGACTCTATTTTCCTCGGTGTCGCCGGAGCGAAGTCTGACGCCAGTGGAAGCTGTATTCCCGGGTTCTAGTCCCGTAGGGGCGGAGTGAAGCTGTGCCGAACACTAGTCATCTGGGTTTAAGTTACTACAACTGGTCTTCAGAGTAAGAGCCGCAACAATAGGACGTATGTGGCGCCATTCAAAGCGACTAGTATCGTCTCTCCAGCTTTTCACATGTATCCTATAAGCTAAGGGCAAACCCCACCGTACGTTTTTTAGGAGGAGGCCATGTCCGCCACGTATTTCTGAAAACGACTGAAAGAGTGGGGAGAGACTATACGTACGTCAACACACGTCACAAAGTTTTGCCTGCACGTAAAGATGTACGGCGTGTATGCGTGCTCGAAAATCTGTCGAATTTCCTTCGAGTTCGTACGGAGGCGGTACTTACTACTTAAGGATGCCAAAAGATTACCCACGTGTTGGCACGTAGATACCACGTATTTGCAAGTGCGCGGGTTGTGCCCTTAGCTTTACTTTTTATATGATAACTAACATGCATTCGTTGTGCGACGCCAAGAACATCTTACCAACTTAAGCGAAATCTTACAACAAAATATGCTGAATCCATGATTTATTTGTAAACATTTTTAAAGTTAGTGCATGACTACGTGCTTTTACTTGATTCAAATCATATGTCTAATACACAACAAATCTTTTAAGAACATCGGAAATTTAATTCTTTTTTTCCTTTTTTATTGCATACCCGGTAAACGGTCTCATGGCGTAACATACCAGGTTGGTACTGAAAAGTACAAGCTGTATATTCGTACAGATTTATTTAAACTAGGGGTGGGTAGCAGTACAGAAAATTCCGACCTGGACGTAAGTTAGTTTGCAAAACTTGTAAACAGACGATATTCAAAACAATTGTCCATTTCGCTACAAAGAAATCTGTTTTGTGAAGTGTTCAACTCTCACTGGTGTTTTAAAATCCTACAAGACTAATTGACTCTATACGATTGACTGTAAAACTTGGTAGAAAATATTATAGACTCTGATTCGCCCTTGTTATTTTCTTCGACCGGTAAGCCCCGAAACGTGTGAATGCCTGATCACATCATCTGTCCATTTTCCAATAGGTCCAACATCCGGTCCACCGTTTTTTTTCAGGTCCAATTTTTCCGGACAGGTCCAATAAGAGGAACCGTTTTTTACACCCCTATTTTAAACGACTCACTCCTGGAAGGACAAGACCCCTACCTGACAAGTGTCCTTGGTTCTTAAACACGCTTGAGGTGTTGTTTTCCTTTAAGCACGGGCGCTCATGAACCTTCCCTATCCACAGTTATAGATACTCATGTTTACCAAAGTAAATAGAGGTAATTCGTTTAAGCAAGGAGCTTTTATACGAGCTCCTTGGTTTAAGTGCTTTTACAATGGACACAACGTCAACGAATAATGTCAGGAGATTTAAACCCAAGACCACTAGGATCTGGACCAAACACCCGTTGCGCCACGCCGATGCCACTATTTTGTCTCAAACTAAGCTTGCGCTACAAGTACACATAAGATAGATAAACACAGACAACGTGGTCAAGAATAAAACGACAGATCGAGAAGAAATTTTCCCCATTCACATGCATATGCACATGTGTTGTTCAATCACAGGATTTTGGGTAATATACGGTATTTCTTTACAAGGTTTATGGGGAGTTAAGTAGTTTTGAAACAGCAGTGGCCATGTCGATGAACTTTCTCGGACAGTTTGACCAGTCCCAAACTGACCACCTGCCCGTATAGTGGGTAATTGTTGGTCAGCACAAAAGCTTTGGGCGGTTGGAGCAAACGCCATGACACGGGCTGAGTGGTGTTTGTTGGTCTAAGGTCGAGATATACTGCTGTTTTTATAAACAGAGGGCGCCTAGGGAGTTTCGCCGCCATCTTGGGGTCACCATGGTGACGACCAGGTCAAAACGAGGTCAGAATTTTGGCACGGGCTGACAGAAACTATCGTCTGAAACTCACACACTTGTCAGTTATGATTAAATACTAGAAATATGATAGCGATATATTTTTGTGATATGATTCACATTTGGTGGTATTGTTGATTGAATACAGTATAGGTACTCGCAATCAAGCATTCAAAAGCGCGAAAACTCTCCTAAATGTGTAACCGTTACGAAGTCGGAGAAAGATAAGTTTTCAATAACACTTTCTTACTGTGACCAACTGAAAACTTAAAACAGCAAAATGATTTTACATATATTTGCTTCAAAATGAATTTAAATATGGTAGGGTAAAAAATATTAACACTGTATATCAAAGAAAAATGGCTTACAAGGCGGTACAAAAAGTATAATGCAGCCAGGTTTAATTCTCTTTCATACAACGCGATGTATAACTTCTTTTTACACCAAACGTCAAGGACTCTAAACCTCACAGGACAGAGAAAGGTCGAGTTATGTACAGTTCACTGAACACGCAAACAACTACAAAGCCTCGTACAAGTTCAGGTCCTTTTTCACAAGTACATTAGGTCGACCTACAGTCACAAAACCAACAAAAGCACATGCTTGTAGTTCGCAACCCTTGCGTTGCCTAGCATGTCAATGACCTTGTCAAAAGAGACGAGAGAAGCTCGCTTCACATCAACAATGGACAACGGGTGTAAAATGGAGAAATGGACTGTAGTTTGGATAGCGAGATCTCGGTTTAGGACATGAAAGAAGCGTTGTGTCAAGTTGTCATTGGCGTTTGCTAAATTCGTGATGGATTTTAGCAGGAATCGGACGTTTGGGAGGCATGAAAAATAGCTTGACAAACACAGAAAGGTCGGGGCACACTCAAAATGGCCGTCACCGTTCTCACATCAATCTCTCTCTATCTTGTAGCGGGGAACAGTTCGGAATGGTCGACAAAAGGGCGCTCTCTGGGCATCATTAATCTTGTGGAGGTGACAATGAGTCGTGGACAGGCGAAGCCAAACAATTAGCATTTCCAGATGGGTTGGAAGAAGGAACTTTAATTGAGACGTCAAAAAACTGTTAAAAAGGAAAAGGTGCAAAATCGTTTGATGTGTGTAGTACAACGCTGTCGTATTATAAAAGTTTGTAAAAAATCTGCGACAGCGATGCTCAAATCAACGTATAGAAGCGAATCTCTCAATTTGAGAGCAAGGAGGAAAGTCGGACGTATTGTACGTAAACTGTCATTCGTTGGTTTTGAAAAATGAACGTTGCCCTTTGTCGAGTCACCTCCGCTTTTTATGAAGTTGTTAAGGACAGAGGTTCATCTGTCTTTTTTTCTGACATAGGACTTAAATCGGCCTGTCCTTCAACTCTGTCCGTTTTCTATTTTTTCATGCTGTTTACCAAGAGTTACTAACAAAATATTTTCAGCTGTCATTTAGACCAAGGAGGTTTTTAACCTCCTTCTTTAGACTATTGAACCAAGGAGGTTAAAAATCATCCTTCTTTTGAACCTCCTTGATTAAACATAAAAAAAAAGAACACAAAAAACTTTGTAAGTTCATTCACAAAGCGTTAGTTTTAAAAACGAGGTTGTAGGGATATCAAGTCGACAAACGGTAGTTTCAAACTACAATATTTCAAACATATCCATATATAAAACATTTTCAAATTTGAAACCACGGCCCGTCGATTTAATATCCCTAGATACCCTGTTTTACAAGACAACGAATATAGGTTACGTTACTAAACGGAAAAGGCTGAACTAGCAAGCTAGTGTTGAATTTCTATCTCTTGCTATACGTTGTCTATATACTTGTCTACCTTCCTAATTATAAGGACCTATGGCTGGGACTGGCCCCTTAGTACTCCTCTCTGTGCGATTCGATCGTATTATACCATCCTGAGCTTTAGCTTCCACTGCCTTAAGACGCAATCTAGTGTCTTTTAGTTTTACGATTTGGTCGTTCCAATACTCGCATTGTCTTGATATAACGTGTCCTAATATCTTATAGCCACGGCCATCAAGGCATCAGAAATTCATGTCCAGTACTTGTAGGTAACACCCGTGGAAATCGTTTTGCACTGCTTGTCAGTGTTTTTCTTTGTACAAGCACGAGACAAACGGTCGCTATGACATCTCTATTTAAGAACTATACAGTAAAAGAAAAACTTTTCTTCGGAAAAAATAGCTCACTTTTGAAATATACCATGGAGCATATCCTTGTAACTGCTATTATCTTTTTACTCTCGCCACGAATGTTATGTGCTAAGTGTGTGTTTGTGTGTGAACATGATAACTAGAGAATGCCTGGGTGAATCGTTTTGATATATATTATATAGGTAGGTCTTGATAAGACTGCAAAATAATCAGATTTTGGGCTGTCAAGCAACTTTTTATGATAGTTATTTTCATTTAAGAGCATTTGCAGCCCAATGACTGAACTGCATGTTCTATACAATTACGTTTAAAGGGGTAGACATGTGGTACCTAGACAGGTCCAACATACATATAAGAATGCATTTACAAACAGTAAAAGCATAGAATGATATAGAATTATAAGCACAGAATATGACTGGTCATATCGTTCACAGGGTTCTTTCTGAGACTTAATACAGGTAAGGGAGAGGGCTTTCAGGGTACCGAAAAGTTTGGACTGGAGACGGGACAAATTTTGTTCTGTCTTGCTTCCCTCTCACTCTCTCTCTCTCTCTCTCTCTCCCCGCAATCGTATATGGTTGTACCAATTAGCGCAACACGCCGGTCCTTGATTGCTTGGAGTCGTATAGGTTCATATGCTGTATAGTACTGTATACGCGTGACCGTAAAAGTTTTTCGCAAGGATGATCTTAGCTGCTCGCACTTGGATGCGCTCTCTGTGATGACCTCTGAAAGACCTTTGACATCTTTTTCCTTTCACAGCACTACACAGACATGACAGTATTTACAGCCGGATTTCCAAAACAGTCAAACCTCTCTTCAGTTTACCCCGTTTGTATGAGGAGGGGTAACTCACTGGTGGTCCGGGCGATTTGTTATAATCAATCACTCTTCTACACTAGCTGTGGATGTGCGAGTGATTGTCCACGTTTGATGTATTAATTGCAAACACTGTAAGCACCGCAACTGTGCAAATCGTAGAAAGGATAGAGGAAAGGAGGTTTGGCGTTACGGTTTGGATTGTATTTATCCGGGTTACTTTAGTCTAAAAGAAAGAAAAAAATTCAACTTGTGAGTTCTGAGATCGTAGGTGGTCCTCAAAGCAGTCTACGTGTGACATGGTAGAGATATACTCCCAGCGGATGTAAGAATAAGGCTTATTTAAAAGATCGTGATGTAATAAGAGGCTCAGCTAAGCAAATCCAACTAAAAGAAAGATACACAATGTTGCGAAAACAGACGAGAACATTCAGACCGAGCCGAATCATTGAGTTTGCTTTGAGACTACCTTGCGATAGATTTTATGAAAGAAACCTTTCCCTGTTTTTGTATATTTACTGACTGTGATTTTACATATTAAGCACAGATCGACCTTTGGGTGACCTCAAAAATTCAGTACAAATACCTATTTACATGTTAAGAAACTTATCTTTAAGAAAGTCAGATATTTGTAACCGTCATCCAGTAAGAGATGTTTTCGTGTAGCATCCTTTTGGCATATAGGCCAAAATATGCGTTTCTTGTAAACCCAACTGATCCTAGGATAGTCTTGCCGACACACGCCTTTTTTGTCGACCGCTGACAAAGAACATCAAATTTCCTATCTGACATCTGAGTGATTAAAGATAAGAATACCTTAGAAAGAAAGAAAGATAAGAAGGAAAGAATAATAAAAGAGAGGAAGGAAGGTCCAACATGTGACAGAAGGGCTAAGGATATTGAGGACACTTTGTAGCCGGATGCACTACATTTAACAATATCAAGCAAATGAGATAACAGACAGTAAGAAAAAATGGAAGAAAGAAAGAGAGACAAAAGGAAGGGAAGAAAGAAAGAAAGAAAAAGGAAAGAAACAACGAAAGACTGACAAATGCGCCTGCAAAAGCTTTCCTCCTTGAGTGACAGTGCAGAACACCTGCCCAATAGCCGTACACTTGCGAACCCCACCCAGCTAATGTACCAGCCGTAATGACCAAATTAAAACCTAGTAAAAGATTAACAATCCCCAATTACGCGGACGTAAATAGGGAAACATGACCTTGATGGTCATAACTATTAATTAAGGAAAGCGTCGATGTCCATTGTCAAAATACAGCCTAATTAAATTACCTTATGTTATTGTCTTTGACAATTCAAACTTACCTCATATAACGTACATGCAGCGTGTAGGCATTCTTGTGTAATCTGAATAGTCTTCGTATGATATTGTAACATTTCATGTTGTTTGACAAACCTGCTTTATCAAGATAAGCACTAAATGATGCTACAATACAATATGATAAGTGATATCATTTTCGGACTGGTATAATCACTTTTGTTCGTTGTGACGTGTTTAATGTCAAGGGCATGTCTGCGTTTTATAACAATGGAACAAAATCACGCACACGCACACCTGCACACGTGACGTTATTGTTGTCCTGATAGGTAGACGCTTGGGTGTCACGTTCAGTATGATCGCTCTTGTAGTTGACGTACGGAAACGCTCAGCACGTGCGACAGCTTAGAACGTACGTATACTTAATGAATGACAATTAAGTAGGCGTCACTCAGTGAGAAAATAGCTCTTCCGACGGTTCCGCCAAACGTGCACGTGTTTTCGTCCAGCATTTTTCAGAGTTGTGCTGTTAACAGACACACTGACAGACAGGTAAACACGCTCAAAATATCACCTTCTGGCGAAGGTAAAATACAATCAATTAATATTATGGTAAAGGATTGTAGAAAGAAAGAAAGTGCATCAACTTAGGATTGAAACCAGGTTAAAAACCTTAAACACTAACTCTATATCAACTACGCATCACGTTGTGAACAAAGCAGAGGAGGAAAATGTCCAGACTTTGCATGATGTACAAAATGACCAATAAGCTGGTGGACGTGCCGACTGATAATTATATCATACCAGCTCAAAAAAGAACAAGAAACAGCCATGACTTCAAGTACCAGAGTTACCAACCTAGGATTGATGTGTTCAAAAATTCTTATTTTCCCAGAACTATCGTAGAGGGGAATTTGTTATCACCAAGCACAGTAGGGGCATCTTCTCTGGATAGCTTTAAAGAACGCTTGCAGATATATGTGCTAAAGTTAGGTATGACAGGTTGTTCGGTGTAATATAACCAGCTGCTGCCGCGCCGCGTGCCTGCGAAGCTGGTGTGTTACGCCGAACGGCGGTTATACCGGCTATATAGATACAGATACAGAAGCATGCTAATGCGCAACAACACATTGCGGAGACCATTTTGTAAGGCGACAACTAGACGGGAATTAACGTCTTGCGGGGCGCGTTTTCGACTGGTAAACGTTTGTTGTTGCCGTTTGAAACGGTTGGTACTACATCCCAGTCGATACCATACTCAAGCACATTTCTACTTTAACTAATTCGGCCGAATGTAGTCGACAATGTGATTCCTGTTTTACCTTTATTTAATGGCTAAGCAACAAGTGGGGCCCGACCGGGCAGCTTTGACGAACGAAAAACCTACATAAAAGATGCAAATACTCAAAACGTATGAAGGGAGAGTCGTGTACATGATGTATATGTTTATTTCTATCTAGTATATTCCTAAAACAGCTGACCGGACCCTGGTTTTGAAGTGTGACCCAAGCATAAACGGACGTATTCAAATAGAGAAAACTCAGTAGGGGGGGGGGGGGGGGGGGGTATACTGTTCACAATCAAATGCACATAGACGGATTTTTTTGTGCTTGGATTTGTACAAAAGATAGGATAAAATGAATACGGTGCATATCGTAAATGTACCATTTTTAAACATTAACCAAACTCGTTTACGTATTACGTATACGCCCGCCGGTTGTAAATATAGGGAATTGCTTCATCAAAGTCTCTGTATTGGAAAGTAACTATAGGAGTGACCCGAAAGACGTAATCATTTGCGCACGCAGACAGTGATTTATATTGTTCTTATTGTTCTGGGCAGGTGCGTTGAAGAGTACATCATTAAATCGCATCTTAATTGACAATTAATTTGCCCTTGGTAATTACAAAATTGCATTATTATCCGTCACATGAAGATAGTATCGAGTATGTATCTGTATGGGGGGAGTTGGGGTCATGTAATTATGCATTGTTAGAAGATCTACCGGAGATATGCTACCCGAGGTTTAGAATATATTCAAGGTCACCAGACTTTTGTAACAATACAGTGAAAGAAAGAAACTTTCTATATTGCATTAGCAAACAATTATATGGTTCTACATCCACACACAACTGTGTTGGCTCTTCAAGGGTATCTGAGACCCAAAAATAACGATTATTTTGTATATATAACGTTACAATTCTGTGTCTTTAGAAGATTGGGAGGGGGGAGGGGGGGCGATACAATGTCACTGATTCATGACGTGTCATGACGTCATCTGTTATTTGTGGAACACTCTTCAAGCAGATGCGAATAGAGCAGCTCGTTTTTACTCAGTAGAAGGGAGGAAAGGAATGTGGTAAACTTGAGTTGTTCACAGTCACCAAGGAGAAGCTACGAAGAAAAAACTGGATTTTTTGTTGTTGTTCTGGGAAGGTCGTTTGTAGCAGTAACGCACAGCATGAACTAACTTACAGCAAGAACTTCCTTTTAAATTTTACACATCGGATTGTAGATTCAAACCTTGTAGATTGTAGATTCTTTCTTGATATTTTTGGTGAAAACATTTGTCTAAAGCCCATTCCCCTACTATGGCCTTCAAACTTGATCCAATTACATGCATGATCGGAATTCGGTCTTAAGCAAGGTCATATGTGGTTGGGAGGCGGTCGGCAAGGTCACTGACTAGTCTTGAAATTGTCTGCTCTCAAACCTGAATATGAAACAAAATTAAAGACGGTAAATTCCGATTTCAAAACATATCAGAGGCTATCTACCCAGTGTAACATTTAGCACTTAAGTGAGGGTGTAATTTCGTGAGCTTTCGTGTGAACGCACATGTGTATGTGTGTTTGTGTATGCGTGTAAATATGTGTATCTATCGTGTACGTTTGTGTGTTTTTAAGAGATGCTCAACCAACTATTATTCTATCATTCTCCGAGTAAAATTCTTCATAATTCAACACCCCTTCCCATGTACAAGCCTTTCGTTGTTCTTGTTGCTAAACTCATCGAGACTACAATTGCCACATGGTAAATTCTCGACGTCGTTAGTATCTTTAGACAGATGGAGCAAATGTTTCCGGTAATTCGGGTAAAGGACACCATATGTGTGAACGAGCGTTCCCTCTATACCCTCCCTCCCAATCCTTTCTATGCCACCGCCAGAGGCCCTCTCCCAAACCCCTATCCCATTCTGTCCGACAACTATGGACAATCTGTTACAGTTTAGCCCCCATGCGGGTGTTAAAATATCCAGTACAAAGCTCTAAAAATGAGCGTTACCCGATTAACCATTGTATGTACAAAACCCAACGCGTCTGTGTGTTGTAAAGAAGAGAGAAAAAGTGTGGCAATGAAAAAGCATTGCCATGGCGACGGTAATATTGTTTGACTTTTTTGTAACGTATTGTATTGTATGTTGATAGAGATGATTGAGGAATTGTATGCTTGGTAAGTCATGATGATGTTCCGGGCTGTATGTGCTAGTGTCGTAGTGTCGCGATACGTTGGCTTAATGTACTGTGTAGTATGATGTTGTTGATACACAAGTTAAGTATTATCATGAAGAAATATCAATACAATTAAACTAAAATTAATATGATTATGTCAAACATGCTACATGTTACATTGATATTTTGCAATAATCTGCGCCTGGCCAGATAAGTGTTTATGGCAGCGGTTCCAAGGAATCAAGGCATCTGGCCAATGCTGCAATGTTGATGTAGGTATATGAATAAGCCATTCTATAACATCTGCTCGAAGATCAAGAGCTAAACGACCTTCTGTGGCATACAGGGAGATAGAAAGTTACGGTAGGTTGGTACTTGCGGGTAAAAACTTCTCGGTTCAGTTGAAATACGGGTCAAAGTTATGTGCATTTCGTGGATCTTTTTCCCTGGGAGCCAGCCGAGATCGAGCCTGGTTATCACACCGCAGCCCAATCTCAATATCTATCGTGCAGGGGTCTGGCAGGATGACTGTAGAATGGCTCTCCAAGGCCCTTGGTCAGAGAGAGGAGAACCTAGGATTGATAACCACCCCAGGTAGCCAGCTACAACACACCACAGTTGGTCAGCAGGCTATTGTAGTAGCGAATCAGGGACTAGATATGGCTCAAGGGTGTAATGAGCTATTTTTCAAAATAACAGCAGAACTTTAAGGCTGGAACTTTGTAAGGTCCACCTGCCCTTTCCCCCAAAAGGGTAGCGATAACTCCTTCGGGTTAAACTCCCCCGGAGCGCTAATGTGAGATCGGCGGGCTGACTGGCTTGGTTCCCCGAACTAAACTCGCTAGCTACCCGGTCCTGTCTGGCTCCCAGGGTATGGATCTTGAAACGTGCTAACTGTGATTAAAACGCAAACGGACACTCCTTCGTCGGGATTTTCCTATTTTGAAATACTCCCCGTGGAAGTAGGGCATGATCATGATACAGAAGCCACTCTTCATGCCGATTTAGTTTTGTTCCGTGCTACTCAGTGTACATGACGACCTGTTCGATGTGTGCCCTGGTGGTTTGTGATCTAGACGAGAGTCCTGTTTACGTCTGCCCTCTAAAGGATTTCTTATCCCGAACTCTATTCTTTATCCAAAAAAGGACTTCCGGGCCCTTGTCCCAAGAATTTTTCTAGCTTTTTTTTCCATACGTCCACGTTTTCGTGCAGCGACCTAGCGATGAACGTTTTGGGGGCCCAGAAGGATAGTGAGGTCGGGTTTACGTCAAACTGAAGGGTTTACTTCCTATGCCGGGACACGTGTTCGTCGGGCCCATGCCGGCCACGGGGTGCCACCTCCCCGCTTGCCGCTTGGTGACGTGGGTGGCCGGGCCCTTATCGGAAGCTGGGCGCTCCAGGGAGAACATGAGATGGGGCATCTTAGTTTAAGGTTATGTCAGGAGGAGGAAGAGACATGTCATCCTTTTGGGTAAGCGTGATTATCGTCGCGATGGTTCTGCTCTGTTCTGTGAGTGGTTCTGTTCTAGTGATCAGTGGCGGTTTGTTTACATCTCCGTGAAGGGGGGGGGGGCGATTATGTGGTACTTATTTCCTCGAGGCCCTCCCTCATGGATGCCTTTGGTTATCACTTATCAGTAACGCATATTTTATTCTGATCTAAACAAACACAGAAACGCTAAACCATGTGTATAACGGTGGGGCACTACATCCTCTAATCAAGGAGGTTAACCTCCTTGCTCTAATCAAACCTCGTTGTGACTAGGACGTCCTCTCTTACTTGTCTAATATTTCTTCAAAACATTTACATCTTTCCAAATTATGCCTAACAACAGTTATGGGAAGACCAGTATAGGATTCCATAAGAAATGAACCGTTAAACGCTGTTATGTGACCTTTGACCTTATAAAATACAACACGGCTGATCTCATTGACCATATTTCACCTTGAATTAAGTTAAACAATTATAACCGTCCACAATGGCCCATCTGCAAGACCGAGCTGAAGTTAGCAGCCCGTTTACCAGCACCAGTTGTGGCACGTAGACACCACGCACTCGCAGTTGCACGTACGTCGGTTTGTACCCTTAGCTTTAAAATGGTTAGACCAGTCCTGCTATGTATCTCAAGAACATCTTGATGTTTGAGTCTACACGACATGAAGAGTGTATTCATGTTTACTGTACTATACCTTGGACATTTTGTATCAAACACTCTAAGGTGCAACACGGTATCTTTAAGCTATACTACGTAATGTTTGGACAATACAGTATGTTTTTTGTTGGGTTTCGCCTGCGTGCCTGTCTTGATCAGGCGGTCCAGGGCGCGACTCATCTTTAAGTCGATCATACATGAATGTTGTGATCGAGGCACACCTCTCGTAGCTTTCTTAGCCCGGCTTGCACCGAATGGTTCTACAACTTACATAGAAATAAACGTTAAAAGGGGAAAATTTGTCATAAAATGCCGTCCTGCATGGGGCTAATAAGTCGTGTATGTGTAGAGAGTCGTGAGCATGACAGGCCCATTTGTCACACCGACTCAAAGGGTGACTACCACATTCCAAACCAAAGATACTGTAAGTCGACAACGCATGATGAGTGTGTTCATGTTTACTGTGCACTTGGGGAAGTTTGTATCAAACACCTTAAGGTGCAGCAAAGTAACAGTAAAGATCACGGCGCTGCAATCCATGAAGATCGAGCGGGTACAAAAATAACCTGGAATCCAGTCTACCGTGGATTGGCCAGGCAGACGAAAAACCAAAATACTAGTAGTGCAATTTGGTGAAATTTCACCACATTCGCAAGCGTGCCTCTATTGACTCTCACCGGACGTTTGTATCATGTATCTGTCTCGTGATATGTTCTGGTACTTCCCACTTGTGGCTATGCCTTGTTTGTTCATTCTCAACTTTCTGTGATGAATGTGAGCACTCATTTGTTAGACATGAAAATGACGTCTAAAATAATAGGTACAACCACACCTGGAGGCATAATAAGATCTTCACCTTACGGAGACTCATGATCAGCATAGAAAACTTAGTTTCTACGTGTTGTCGGGCGTGTACGGGGGTTGAAGTCTGTAATCATTACTGCTTTCGTTGGGTGTTTGGTCAACGCTGCGATATCAAAATTCCCCCGTTACCTATTTATACAATCAAGGATAAAACCTTACAAATGTGGCCTTACAAGAGGGTGGTAGAATGCCTCGCGGGAGGTATTCATTCACACCATGTCGTATAACAGTTCTCTCGAAGGCGATTAATCTATATGCAAAACAAATGGCTTCTGCTGTTAGGCCGACAAAAGATCTCTCAACGTTATGACACCGGCCTTTTCCTTTGATAGCGATATGTGATGTGTCGAGCGATTGCATACCAAAGGAAGTTCTCACTGTAGCCGCCCAAGTAATACTAGTAGTTAGATCATGGGAGTGACCTGACAATGTGGGGACCCCAACAAACTCCAAGGGTGGCGGAGCAGTACCAAATCCACACAGTCAGGTTACTCCCAGGATCTAACTGACTTAGAACATGGCCATCTTTCCGAAGCAAAAATACACTTTTTTTAGTCATTTAGAAACATGCAGTTTTCCTAGCTAGCGGACAGACAGGCTATATTCTTCTCCTATTTGTCATTCATGACCCTGGTGATGGCGCCTCACACCTTTTGCTCATGAGGGTTGTGTGAAATTCATGTCTGGTTTTATAACACTTTTTTGCACCACAATGCCATTGTTTTTTGGGTGTATGTCAGTTTGATCCCAGTTCCCAACCTGACCTCAAATGAAAGGAGTCGGCCCAAAATTAGCACCTTGCCGCGGCCTTTGTTTTGCGATGTTAAACCCTGCTGTGTCCTATTGTTCCGGCGTGCCGGCGGCAGTCCTTTGTAAGCCATGTTTGACTCCCCATAAAAGCCGCATAATGAGCCAGTCATGACGTCATGGCAGCGGCAGGGACCGAGGCCGGCCCTATTAGAAGTCCAGCACCGGAAAAGTTAAGCACTGGAAATCCAGTGCTCGCATTGGGTTCAGCACTGGAATTCCAGTGCTGAGGGAGCATGAGCACTGGAACAAGGCCGTTCAGCACTGGAAAACCAGCGCTGACGTTTGTTCAGCACTGGAAAACCAGTGCTGAGGCCGATTCGACCCATTGATTCAGCACTGGAACACCAGTGCGGAGACCGTTACTTTTGTATACTTGCTTGTCAATTAGAGTGAACAATAAAAACAATGCCGATAGTCGGTTGGGTGTATGTAAATCAAGACCAATTTGCACCTTAATGTTAATGTTGTTTTTTTCAAAAGTGAGTCGAAGATGGTTCAAAAGGGACAAATTATGAGCCGACTCCTTCCCCTCTTTCAACCTCCTTGGTAGGACGTGGCATGTCTGGAAGGCCAATTTCTCGAGTATGTTCAGCCGTTTTCACAGTATGTTAGGACGAGTTCCGTACACAGCCCGACACGTCTGAGTTCCAGCTTGAGCTGGCGGACGTTTTGCTGCAGCCTATTGGCATCTCTGCCGAACTGTTCTGTAGTTTTGATACTGACCAGTTCCTGCCAGACAGACCGGCCAATGTCGCTGCCCCCTCCCCTATTTCATTCACCCAGCTGGTGCAACCGTTCTGACGAGCTGTCCTGTTCCCAGTTCGACCCCTTCCTGGTAGACCACATCATGCATTATCTTCTGCAATTTTAGTATGTTTCTCGTTTATGGAAGTATTGATTGTATGCCTCACGTTTGCCTCGTTTTTATCAATTTAACGCGCATGATTTTATGTAGCATCTCTACTTTTTAAAGTTTTTCTTTACTATTTTGGAACTTGTTCCCTAGCTTGATGTAACCAAGGAGGTTATATTTTTCATGTCTTTGATGTAGCGCTGTTTGTACATTTTCTTGTTACAAGAAACTTTTTATTATTGTCTTGTTCGTTTTCTGACTTTCTTTCATGACCGTTAGAATTTACTTTGTTTATGTTATGAATAAAGATGTTCAGTAACATAGGTTGATTTACTGTTTCCATTTTTGTTAATTCTTTAATTGCTTTTATTTGCATGAGAAAGGTGGGCGTCTCCAACTTAGTCAATTTATTCGTTGGTTGGTACATCCCTACGCCTAGGGAGACCAGTCAGTTGAATGGTGGACGTCTCCAACTTAGTCAATTTATTCGTTACTTAGTACACCCCTACCCCTAGGGACACCATACTATGTGGATTTAGAATACTGGATGTGAATTAGTTTTCTTCTGATATAACGGCAACTGGGAAATACAGACGGGATCCCGTTCTTGTATACGCGAACGTGTAACACGTCTGCAGGGACACCACCCAGGGAAGTTTAATACCGGATAGGACATGGGTTAAAATCCCTGCTAATTATCAACACTAATGGTGTCAAAAGGTTTTGAGCGTTCTGTTTAAATATCTTAAATGTAAAAGTACAAAAACTTTTCAAATCCCCGGGAAATAAGAGAATGTGCATGTTGTCACCCGCAGATTTTCATGCGCAACTTTTCACGCACACAAAACCCCATCTCTGTTAGCGCAAGGAGCTTTTATCAGTGATAAAAGCTCCTTGGTTAGCGTAAAAGTTTAGATGTGAAGTCTTGAATTTTCGTGAAACATGCATAAAAGTTCCGTTGTCGTGGTTTTCTAGGTGTTTGGTCGACATACTATCTATCTGACACAGTGACTAAATTTGTCACATCGCCGGATTCTGAGAATCACCACGATAATTTTTGCCATCTGTTCTACTCTTCGTTCCGTACACCTACAGTGCAGTCAAGGCCACTCTGACATTTCATACGTACCCCCTGGCCCTAGCCTGTGTTTACACAAGCTCTCTCGCCGGCTGGGCTTAATGACCCCCTCCCCATAGGGTGGCGGCAATTGTAGGGCCGGCCGCTAGGGGCTTGATTTTAGTCAGGCTACCCCTGGCCCCAGCCCTGGTCGTAACTCATTTTCTGTGACAGCCAATTGCAGCAGATTTGGCCAAACATCCTCCCCTGATCTCTGGCATCTTTGAACCACAACCAGATTTTTTGCCTCCATGGTTTCGGCTTTAAAAATCTCCAAACCGTGCTCATGTAGTGTCATGTCCCGTGCCTTTTCTTTGCCAAATTGTACCAATCCCCTTCCCCACCGACTCACGTTAAACATTCAAGTTGAGAACGGAGTGCCAGAGTGAATCGTGAACCTTAAATCGTTTCTGCCATGTTTGGGTCAAATCATGAGGTTTTGTTAGATCATTCTACCTATGCACAATGCATTTCTTTCCCGCTATAGTTGCAGCGTGTAACATGGATACCCTAGTTCTCTCTGTTAAAATGTCAATACATTCGTGTGTGGTTGTTACAAGACATGTTGGTATGTGTTTTGATAGAAGATAAATGTGGCGGAGTGGATACAAACGTGTTTTATTTTGTATCTAATCAGAGCAGTATATACCTCAGAGTAGCAATCCCCATTTAGACACATGTGGGAACAAGTAAATTGGGGGTCAGTAAAACCAGGACTGTTAACGGAAGTTTTTAATTTGAAATGACTCAGTATTTGATGCATGATAAACAAAAATCAACTAAACTATTCGGTTAATCACTAGACAGTGGATAAGATGCCTATTTTGAGACGGATTATCAGGGCGAGTTGCGAGTTATTTATCGTTTATACATCGCAAGTTCATTTCGCCGATGCCTTAGAAAATATGGATCGCGACACCATATTCCCATATGTACTGATACATCCCGGATCAATGACAAGCTGAAAGGGAACAGTGTCGCTTATTATTGTTAAAAGATTAGATAATATCAGTACGGGCGAAAATCATACGGCCGACTGTTGAAGCACACCACAAGAAAGACGGTCCAAGAATTCATTATTTAAATACGCTTCGTCAATTAACAGGAAACATTGTAGCCGTTAAAACTTAGCACTAGTTTTTAAGGTAGGCATAAAAGGGTTTAAATGTTTTGATTCGCTATTGTTGTTTTTAGCGTTTTAGGTTGCAATGTAGCAATCGTAAAGTACCCCCTTTTTGATAGGTACATCTCAATCTCCCGTTTTGATAGTTGGTTGCGTCTGAATCGCCCCCGTTTGGATAGTTACGACAGAAACAATGTTTTGAAAGGAATGAATTTGAACGACAAGCTGTGTTGATGTAAACTCCTGTAAAAGCAGGAATTCCTTGTATTAAAAGCAGACCGCATGATTTATTGTCACCGGACCACCATGGAAATGACAAGTCTGTGTCATCTGTGCTATGTGGTGCTGGCTTTTCGTCACACCCGCAACAAGCGTTGTGCTAATCAGAAACGGTCTGTTGAACTGCCTTTTGTTTAGAGCCAGGCCTTCCAGGCGGTCCGGACTGCCGGACAATGGCACATGCGGGACACATTTTATTCCTCAAGCGGTCATTCTTTCTTAGCACGGCGTGGTGGGAAGAACGAACATTGCTATTGTAACAGTGGGTTCTAGCGCTGCCAAACTGACCACGCCAACAGCTCTTGAGCTTTTGTTGTTGTGGTTAGCACGTGTGATTTGTGATCCGGCTGCCCGGGTTCGGCGCGGGTTCGAATCCCGGGAGTCGGGATGTTGTTTATTTCTGTTCTGACTCGCCCCTCAAGTTGTTCACTGGTTCCCATGCCAATCCTGTGAGTAACAGGCTAGCGGATGTGCCATACAGGGATGTCGGTAAGCGTTTGGAAGTTTTTGTGTGTTTTGCAAACCTCTTCATATTACTCCTTTCTTTCCTGGTCATTAGAGAAGCAGTTAGAAATAAAATGTATCTCGTCTTCCACCGGTTTTGCAATACAATGATTACAGGTTCTTTCGCCCACGGGTAGCTAGTTTGCATATTGCCGATCTGACCTCGATATTATCTAGTGATGTTAAATAAGTTTCCATTGAGTATCCCTTCTTTAGTTTCATAAAGAATCTTAACTTACCATTATCTATAGTCTATGAGAAAATGTCTGTATGTACAATTGCTTATTAACACAATTTAATCGGACTCAGGTATAGCTTTGAGTGTTTGTTCTTCTAAAGTGGTTAACATTGTCATCAAGTGACATACGTCTGTGTATTTAAGTGTGATTCTTCCCTTGTATTTAAAGAGTGAGATAGAGCCAGCTTAACAAATGGTAGCTTACGAGGTAATAACTCATGTACGCCATACATTGTGGATTACGATTCGTGTGTGATTGATGCAACACATGTTGGTGTGTATCTGCATACAAGATGATGGGGCAAAGTCCTTTATTTTGTATCTAATTAGAGTAGTATAAACCTCGGAGATGCAATGTCTAGTCACATTTTGGAAAAAGAAAATAAGAGGTCAATATAACCAGGACTGTTACCGGAGATACTGAATTTAACATCGCCCAGTATATGATGCATGATCAAAAATATCAACTAAACTACCCGATAAGCGCACCTCAGAGAAGACGGTACAAGATATATCTATTGTTTTACGCTTCGCCAATAAACAGGAAACATTGTAGCCGTTAAAACTTAGTACTAATTTTTAAGGTAGGCATGAAAAAGTTCCGGGTTATAATGTTCTGATTCGCTGCTATTGCTTTTAGCGTTGTTAGGTTGCAATATACCCATCGTAAAATAGATCCTATTTGGTTACATTTCAATCCCCGTTTTGAAAGCTGTGACTATATCGTCCCCGCTTGGATAGTTAAAACAAACAAAACGGGCGGTCCCTGGCCGTCCTCTGGACATCGTCTTGGGATTGGTCACCGTGCTGACGTCAGTCTGTAAACATTGACAAATAGGAACTGCACAAGTACATTTTCCAACCAATGGCAGCCCTCAGAATAGCGTCAGTTTGCTTCCCACTAAAGATCGATCACTGACTATCTAGTCAGGCGGAGATGGCTCGGCGGACAAGGTCGGCCGAGTTAGACGCGGCGCTTAAACTGGACAGTGAAGATGCACAAGCGACTCAATTTCGGTGAGAGTACCTTGCTAATGATAGCATGTATTATGTGTATAATAGATACGTCACAAGTTGTTAAGAGTGACTAGAGCTAAATAAACCGAGAGCGTTACGATGTGAATCGTACCAGGTGGATTTTGGGACTGTGTGCTTGGGTTGAGTAACACTGCCAACCTTAATCTCGTGGGCCCAAATCTTACCCCAAACCGCCCGAGACCTTGGTCTTCAAAAAGTCCGCCAACATCACGTTTCGGCAAGATAAAATATGAGTGCCATATTAACGGCATTATAGTTTTGGCATTTTTACAGCGTATTGTTGTGTAGGAATTAGTCTTCATCTGTGACCTTGTTTCGCCAGAGTTTTTTTTATTTTGTTTAGAGAATATCTTTCAACGTGGAAACTTCTTGGCAGTTTGTTACTCATACCACATGTTGTTTACGGCACAACCAGGCACAACCCTTTTGTTTTTGATCGGCCGAAGATATCAGCGCTCCATGAGGCCCTTCTGTGGAATTCCATTCGCCACCTTGCCGCCGCCGAACAACAAACGCTTCTGTTTCTCGTGGTCATATTCATATGTTTCCCGTGGTCTTAAAGTAAAAGATACGATTTGTTACCGGGGTCCCCGTTCTCAATCATCTTTTTCTCTGCGTTTCACTCACCCTTTATCGTCTGTGGACTAGTACAGTCAAGCACGTATCCACAGTTCTATAGCAATACTGCTGAGCACGAGTCGTCAATTAACCGACGATTGCCGGAACTGCCATACTCCCATCCGTCCTCCGATCGCCCGCCGTCTTATCACTCTGACTGTAGCCAAAACGGTACCGGTAATCTGATCACCCATTGTCCTCCAAGCAGTTTAATAGCGGTGAGCGTACATGTGACTTATTTCATTCTGTCTTATTACAGGCTGGTGATGATATAGCCGTTGTATACAGGATGCTTTTCCAATCACCTTTACCACCCTTCCACACGTAGAAGTTGGATATCTCTTGCAAATGCAGCCGTTTTACTTGTATGATGGACGAAATATTCTGTATACTGGTTTACGCAACCCGACGTAACAGTGTACTGCATTTTAGACCCGATAGCCGTCGCTTGTGGCTTTTAAGCCGACATGTATATTGATATTGTGATGTGCCTTCGATCATGCGAAGCCAAGCCGAGAAAGAATATTTTGTGTCATTATTTCTTATTCACGGTGGTACATTTTATTTCTGAAACTTCTTTAATGATTCAAAACTCGGGCTACACCAAAAGGTAAATGATAATGCACTTTTGTGCCCTTTGGTTATAAGAGAAATAGACCTCATCGGTCAAAGTAACAGCACGTTAGCATCACGAGTATTGTTGTCTGGCTGCACAAGCGTTATCGCCGGTGCAATGAGACGAGTGGGAAAAGTCTTCGCCATGCATTCGGTACGTCGTAAGTTCGATCCCCGGCCAATATAGTATGACGTGTTAAATGGTCGTGCTAATTTCTCAGCTTAGCACTCAGCATTCGGGAAAGAGTATGTAATTTGAACACACACCACAGCCAGTGTCCTGGCCCCCTACTGTAGTAATTGCATTTGTTTGGCCCAGGGTTACTCCAAGAACATGGGCGCCGCCCTATGCACCATGGAGCGGGAAGGACTTTGACTTGACATGACAATATAAGCGCTGTAATTCAATATGTATGACTTTTGCTATAAATTATATCTGAATTACTTTGATGCCTTACATCACTACCGACGGCCTGTAACTAACAGAAAACAACACTTTACCGATCCAGACATACAAAAGTTGCTAAGTTAGTATCACTATTGCAAAAATACTTCATATCAATCCTTTCTCACAATCTGTCCCCACAGGTGAACGCCGGCATGACAACCCCCAGGTTACAGGAAGAATCGACTGACAAGTACACCCCTTTGTCGCGATGGTTTGGTAACCAAATGAACATCACAGCAATAAGAAAAAAAGGGATTCAAGCGTCACACAACCATACAAAATGAAATAACAGAAAGATATGAAATAAAAACCTTCAAACGAAACAAAACAATCCTCATACATACACGACATCATTACGCCGAATGGTCAAGCAAAAAATATAACTGACCCACAATTCTACCCTAACGATACATAATATCGGGTATTTTGTTTAAAAATGTAATGTGCTGTATACTTGATGGTGAAACGAGTATTAAAACATGAAATCCTGGTTTATAACATCGGTCACGTCATCTTATTATACGCCATACCCAAAGCAGACTAAAGTCACACACAAAAACAAATTCCCTAGGGAATACCCGTAGAAAATACCCGTAGAAAAAAAATACCCGTAGAAAAATTCCTCGCATGCCTGCGGAATTCCTAGAATTCCTGTCAAACGGTCGCACACTATAAACATTAGGCTCGCCCCTGAGGCGTCGCCAAAAATATGGTGTAAACAGACCGGATTAGATTAAACCCGCATCCCCGTAGAATGTGTTTAATATTACTGGTTTGTAAAGGAAGGATCAGTGGCCTATTTTGGACGGTATTTGAGGATTTTTTGCTCGTGGTTGTATGTACAATGTCGCGATTGTCTGTAGGTGTAAGTGATTGACAAGGTAAATCTACGGATAACTATAGCATATACACGCACTGTGGTGAAAATACAATAAAGATAAAAGGTTTGGACATGCATGGTCTAGATTTGAGCCAGAGTAACGAAAATGGTAGACTGGGCATACTAAGATTAGTCTCGTTTGTATACATAGAATTACACATGTTTAAACAAAGAGCAAATCACCATTTGGTATATATATTTGTAGCTTATAGTTGTTTCGTTCTGCATATAAAAATACGCCAATTTTACCATAATAAAGCGCCTTATAAAGGTTGTAAATGTGTCAAAAATGTGCAAGTAAACAATTACATTATGAAGCGTTTAACCCTTTGAAAATATAAAACCTATTCTTTCTTTCAAAGCGTAAGGTATAAGATGCTGTCATACACACATTATGTACTTTGTTATGCAGCGATATATGTTAAACCTCTTATAACGTAAAAAACATAAACAATTGGTAAAATGCTAGGAAAAAACAAACAAAGAATATATGTGAGCCCGACTCGCAATAAGTTTCACCTATTGATATGGTAAATGATAATAAATGAACATCGCCTATTTCAGTATGTAAACTATTTCATTATGATAATCATAGATCACGCTATCTACCCCCCCCCTCTACCACTTACCACTACCCAACACACCTGTCACTAAAACACGTCCCCAAAATCACAACTGAACTATTTATTAGCATTAACTTAAGGTGCCATTTTACAGTCACAAAAAAACAGCCCTGCCGCCATACCATCCCCCCAGGTAAAAGCTGTCCGTCATTATGTCATTAGTAGATCGTATCCGCACATTTGGGAATCGTCCCGGCTATTGTTAGAACTCTATTATTGAGTTTTGAGTGGAGCTTTGATCCCCCCGAGGGTTACTTGGCGAGCCAGGGTGCCACACACTGTAGGCCATACATAACAGACCCCCAAAAACTACACAATAGAAAAACATGGAAATTTGTAATATTCATGGTAATACTCCAGATAAAAATCTGGAGATATGAAAAGAATTCCCAGTGTTGTAGATTTCTGTGTGTTGGTAAATCATTAGTCGTTCTAATATTGTATCTGGTTCTTTTTCTTCAGGTTTTGGATGTAATATGTAGGTCACGATATTTTACTGACGTCTAGAATGTGGTTACACTGCAAACTCTGAAATAATATAAAATTCTACAAGAGCATATCTGCTTTATCAATATTTTAATGGCAGTTTTCATAATGGAAAAAAAGCAAAGAAATGAAGAGTAGGTTTCTTGAATAGATAATTACATCTAAGCTCACTGTTTGATAAACACCGACGACATTATAGTATCTGTATAACTTTGGTGCTCATAATTTTATGTAGGGTGCACTACTGCGTACACTTTTGCGCGAACATCAATAGATAGTAAGACAGACATAAATTGACGATGATCATTGAGTGATTCTACCATATGAGACTAGATATTTTGTTTAAAGAGGTGGGTAGGTAGGCTGTCCTGTTGTCTTTTAAGGCCGTATGGCTTTGGCTTGTTATCCACTGTGCCTAGAGCATGGTATTGAAACCCTGAGCCCATATCTCTCCTTCTACCACCTTTTACCTCCCCACTCGAAGTTTGTTACCCATTTTCACATCTTGGTAAATGAATGAATGAATGAATGGATTTTATTGCTCAACAATCACACAGGGTACAATGTATGGCAACCAACAACAGCTAATAGCTACTGTAAAGACAATAGTCAATACTATTACGGGGCTACATACAGAACAACAAAATATTATCGATAATAGTACAGTCATGTATGAGCGAGCTCTAATATACCTAACAAATTGAAGGTCCAAGTATTCACTACTCTATATAGCTAGTGGAACCTATTTTGCTTTATGGTGCGGAAACCTGGACACTTACTTGTCAACTACAAAACAGATTAGACGGGACTTACACAAAGTTACTTCGCAGAGCACAGAACATACCATGGACTCAACATGCTACACTCAAAACCATATATGGAAATCTCCCACAGCTATCCCAGAAACTGACTCACCGAAGGGTAAAGTTTGCGGGACACTGTTGCCGAGCAAAACAGGAATTAGTGTCTTCTGTTCTTCAGTCTATTATATTTCTGTTCTTCTTCTGTGTCTTCAAGTGGCCGGGTACATTGCAGAAGTTTGACTTTTACGGACACTTTGACTAGAGACTCTGGTATACACTTTGATAATTTAGAGCAAGCTATGTCAGATAGGGGCCTTTGGGGTGAAATCTGTACTTGCCTGGTTCCGACCGCTGGTCGATGATGTATGTATGAGCGAGCTGGTCTTGCATTTGGAATACAGTATAAAGAAACAGACCTACGTAGATGAGATGAACATATTAGCAGTGTATGGAAGATATCGTTCTGTGTACCAGTAAGAGAGAAGTGTGTTTTGGTTCTAATATTCTTAAACAATGTTTCTCTCTCTCTTTACTGTAGGTAGGACATTTCTAAACAAAATGGAATTCATCTTAGATATTTTCATGACATGTAGGACACAGTCTCTAAATTGTGGTGAGTCGTGTTAAGTGCCTTTCCAAAGAACCCAACAACGACTATTCCAGGAATGCTAGGAATCAAACCCGGTACCTTTCGATCTTGCGCCCGTTAGTCTAACGACTGAGCCATTCAACGCCACATTCATGTATTATGACATATGACAACCCCTGCATGGTATACATAGAAAAACTATATTTAAACATGTCTAGACGCTAGAAATCCCTCCAATGATTATAAAAGACCATTTTCATCCCATACTACGTACCATTGCATTAAGTAGATTAGGCTTAGTCTTATGGAACTGTAGTTATGTGGTTTTTGAAACAGGCAGTGACGTCATCTACCACCATATATATATACATATATGGCCTCCTTAGGTTTGTTTTGATGTTTTTTTGCAGGAAGACAGGTTGACTTAATACGATATATGCCCAGCCTTCGTCGCAGTCTTCGAACGGGGCTGTTTTTTTTTTTCATCGGGGGTTAGCGATTTGAAACGTTGGTTAGGTTATCTTATGTCGGTAAAGGGAGTTTGCCGAGGAAGGGGGTTTGCCGAGGAAAGGAGTTTGCCCGTCTAAAATAGCCCCGTTCGTAGACTGCAACGGAGGCTTATTTTTTTATATATGCCCGACTATACCGAAGACGACGTACGACAGTCGTAATACGAATCGTGAGACAATCGTAAGACGAACGGGACAGAACTCTGACTAATAGCCAAGCTGAAAAAAACAACATTGTGACTCCGACTTCATTATTCCTTCAGAAAGGCCCATATCCGTTGCACCGGCGAGTTGCCTTTGCCAAACCTTTTAAAATAAGTAGCCCATTAGCCTGGAACCCTCCTAGCGTAGAAAATCGAAATGTCTTTGCGCTGTCAAAGGGCAAGCAACCGGAGACAAAGCATCAAAAACAAACCTTGGCCGGGCAGGGCGATGCCCCAGCAGGCAGGCCCGGACCCAGTCCGCCTCGGTACCGAGAAAATTACAGACCTGCTCCGCTTCCAGACGTGGGAAAAACGCTACGACATCAATTTGTGAGCCATCTCGGCGAGTATTAGAGCGTAGTTTGGATAAAGGAAAGCCGTAAGTTTCTATACAAGGTGTTTTTATAAAGAAAATGCGCTCAAACAATAGAACCGGTGATCATGCTATGGCTATGTGGTTCAAATAGACTGAGGAAATAGGCAATATCCTTATCCTGTACAATTTTACCTTTAAATTTGTTTCGCTGCTAACAGTCCGGCTGTAGTTGTTGACTTATCGAAAGCTTTTGACAGCAAACTTTATTAGTAAGAAACTCCATGCTAGTAGGGACGTTACTTCAGTACATAAAAGTCTTTACTCTGAATTCAAAGGTATAGAGAGGGGAAACGGACACAACTTGGAATTTAGATAAACATTAACGATTTCAATTGGTTTTATTTAGTGTAATGTACTGTAATGTAAAAACTACAGCTACATTTGTAAACTATCTTAGGAGCGTCCAATGGCTAGGCTTGCGGGTCCAAGATCAAGAGATCACATGTTCGATTCCTGGCATTTTTAGCTCTAAGGTGTGGCTTAGGGAAAGGCACTTTAGACAGCTTTCCTCACTCCATTCAGGTGTAAAAATGGGCACCTAGCTTCAGTTGGGGAGGTACAATGTGATGAACTGAAAGGAATGTAGTCCGCTTTCCAAAACCTAGTCTCTACCAGACTCCGGGTCGCCGGAAAACCGTAGAAATGGGACATGTACAAACAGAGGAGTAAGCTGGCCAGAAAGCCATAGCCGGCTAGGGAACAGCACGCGACCTAAGTCTGGTAGAGACTGTCTGAAATCGTGCCCTTGACAGCAGACACGGTAGATAACAACCTACTGCCCGGTTTATACAGCCTCAAAATGCAGTGTGGGGAGGGGGGCGATATCCCTCGCTTCTCAGTAAGAGTTTGTGCGAGCTCTAGCATGTATAATGAATGGTGTATAATGGTTGTGAATGATAGGTTTGGTGTTGTGGCCATCTGTTGTCTGGCTGGAGAACAGATTAAGACTTCACGGTAGAAAATGCACTGAACATGACGGCACGCCAGTGCGCATGACACGATTGTTCTCTCTCAGCAAGACGCCTTTTTCTATACCCACACTGTGATGGTCTAAAGCGAGCAAATTGTTCAAGCGATAGCTCCCCGGGTTTAGGCGAACAAAAGAGCAGTCACCATGAGCCTTCTGTTTCTTTTTTGTTTATTTTAAGTATAGTAAGCATTTAACGTCGTCTGAATACTAACTTTTCTGGTATTTGTCGCAGCTATAGCTTCCAGGTAGAGCTGTTCCAAAAAAAAAGTTGCCGTGAGCCTTCTGTATCTTTTTTATTCTATGAATGAAAAACACAATTTATTTTACGTATAATAAGCCCTCAGCATCTAAATATTAAAACGCTAACTTTTCGGATGTTTGTTCTAGCCTTCTAGTCTTTAGCTTCTAGTCTTTAGTGTACCCTTCAGTTAGGCCACAAGACCCCATAGAATATTTTCCGTAAATTAAGCATTCAATGTCTACACATTGAAATGCTAACTTTTGTGGTATCTATTTCAGCTATAAAAATACTCGTGTTTATAAATAAATTTCAAGAGAACAGTTGTCACCGTGTCTTTGCCTAAGCTTAGAAAGACTAAATATTCAAAGAAAACATTTAAATTTGTGTTAGGCAAAGTTTGCAGTACGTTTGTGCGTTCGCCAAGCATGCGGGTTTGCTTGCATTAGCTTTTGTTTCGTTTAGAATTGTAACAATTCACTCCTTTGAAATGAGACAAATAACTTAAAGATACTTGAACAAAGCTGTTTTTCAGTAAGGATATTTGGAAGTTATTTTTGTATTACGGCATTCTAGTGCTACTTGCTAATGTTAAATGTTAAATGTTGTAAGGCACTTACAAGTTGCAAAGTTCTAGACGAAATTTACGCTAGCCATCTTGTGCGACGATCGCTTCGCCATGCCTGTCAGTGCGACATTGTGTGGTGCACAGATTGACTGTGCAGTGACCGACCTCAACACTTTTCTCTTGTCCTGAACACGTTTTGAATCGGCCCTTTACAGACACACGGGTTTAGAACCCCCGAAAAAAGTGGTATCTCACTGCACTTAGTGCACCGGTGCGGCACTGCGGGGTTCGTTAACTGCGGCACTGCTGTGTTATTTTCGCAGGTTTTTGACAAACCGACAATAGCGAAACCCATACAGTCCTACATTTTCACTATTACCAAGAAGCGAGAAGAAGCCGAACTTTTGTGTTAGACTAGATTTGTGACACTTTTATGTATGTATATATCCTGACTTGTTGTGACCTGTACTTAGCCCGGTTGGGCAAAATTGTACAATAAAGGTCTTCATTCATTCATTCATAATTTAAATATTGCGTAATATATAATATAATACGTAAAAGTATGACCTGGAAGACACAAAAATAAGGAAATTCGTTCTTTATCTCTGAAATTCGCTGAGCAATCTTTCAAACCCCGCAGTGCCGCACCGTTGCCCCAGGTGCAGTGAGATACCATCTTTAGGAGTGACCCTGAACGGCTTTATGTTTGCTAACCCTTTCTTTGCGGGGTTGGAGCGCGACCTAGAAAGATTTGTCATCGCTCCTAGACACAGTTATGCTTGTTAGACGGACTGACATCTGAATAGGGCGAACAGATGTCACAAGCCGAATACGTGTATAAGGTCTGGTAAGTATGAGATTTTTTTCAGTGATAACCGTTACAAATAAATATTTCTCCCAAATACAATACAGTGCCCAGCTAACTAAAATGCAAACGGTATGATCTTATAAACTACAAATATTTCTAGCCTAACGGTTTTGAAAGCTTATGTTCGATTTATGCCTGTAAAGGAATAAAAAGAGAAATTTTTTTTAATTTTATAGAAAAAATACATTTAGTATTTCAATGTAGCACTTAGTACATTAATGTATGTTGTTACAAATGGCTCACTAAAAGAATAAACGCAACCCAATATTATTTTTATGCATTGTTTATTAGCATACATAGAAAAAGAAGGCATCAAGTGAGTTAAACATATTTACAGTATTTACAAAAATAATTCGTACAGACCTAATTTTGCGCTGAAACTAAAGTCCCTTCAAAAGATGTTTTACAGGGAAAATACGCCCATTGTTGTCCGTTCTTGGCTTCTATTTTCACTAAATACAGTGGGTTTTCAACCCTTCCAGCATTGTAAAAGTTTTCAACATGGCGTCCGAACGAAGGCCATGGGGTTCTCAGTCCGTACCCTTTCGGAGGCGAAGTAGGTTGCGAAGAACGACTGGTCAGGTGAAGGCGTCGACCTGTCACTGTTACCGTCTGATTTCGTGTCCCGGATGTAGGTGGAGGAGTCCGCCTGGAGCGCATGCGCGGTTAGAGAGGGGGTGGTGGATGGTGTTGGGGAGTCGGTGGTGGTTGGCAGGCGATGCCGGGAGCTCTTCTGGTGCGCTCGGAGCCCGGCGAGCTGGGAGTACGCGCTATGGCAGATGTCACATCGGTATGGCTTCTCCCCTATAAAACAACGAAAACAATAGAATGGCGTTCAGAAAGTGTCAGAAACAATATTCAATATCTACCATCTAAATTGTTTCGTTGTAGACGCATTTATGATATGCCGTTGATTTTGAGAGTATGGTATGCAGGACAATAAAGCCTCTTCGCTTTTTCGTTCTTTCACATGTTCTTCTTTAACTTTGGAACTGACTATGGCATTCTGTGACATCGGTGTCCGTTTCCAGATTTTTTTTGGACCTGATTAGTAAATTACATTAGACAAAACTATTTAAAGTAAATCGTTAAGTCCCAAACCGAGGTATATAAGGTCTAGTCGGTTACTTCAACCACCCAATAAACCACTGAGCGTAGCGAGGCATTTATTTTTATGATCAACAAAGTGCATTACAGGACAGAGAGGTGGTCTACGCTACTAGTAATAGCTAATATTAACATCACCTCTCAAAAAATTACATCTGACCAAAAAGAAAATAGAATAAAATAACAACAACAAACAAATAATCAATATCAAATGCGGGCTGGTGATTGACCAATTCATTTCTGGCGCATGCGTACCTGTGTGTAATCTGATATGGTTCCTAAGCGTGGAGGACTGACTGAAGCTCCGCTGACAGAACTTGCAGATGAAGGGTTTCTCCAGGGTGTGAATGCGCATGTGCGAGCGGAGGTTGCTACGGGAATTGAAGCCCCGGTTGCAGACGACACATTTCAGCCGGTGAGTCACTGGCGCAGGCGGTAGTTCTGTCGTCACTGTGTCGTCTGTAAAAAAAACCAATTTATAGTTAACTTTTTAACAATCTCTGTGACAAAACAGAAACTTTTAATTATTTTTCACAACGTTGCACTGAGACGAAAAAAATATTAAGAAACTAACCAAGAAATATCAGAAACTAGCTTTTTGGGGTTTAAAACTATTAGCGGGCGAATTGCTTAGTCCGTAACTAAGACTGATACAAGCGACTTTGAGAAGACTTTGAAATTATCACCAATTTTTATGAACTCATGATACGCAAAACCAGGGTATTTTTTTGTGAAAAGAAAAAGAACAAACGAGTTGAAGTTTACTAACCTTCTTTCTTTGTTGTAAACTCCTCAGGTTGCGGGACGCCTGGAATACCCAGAAATGTGGATGGACTGAACCTGTACCAGACAAGCAGTTCCTCATCCGGCGGGATGGCCTAGAGAATGATTAAAATGTTTGTTTATTCATGAAAAGGGTAAAGATTAGAGCTGTCTATCAAACGAAAATCAAACCCCAAAATGCATGCACGTCCAGGACAAAATATTCAAAAATAGGAAGTTCTGCTGCAGTACCAAGTAGCCGCCAGGAGGCCTTTGATACACCTTGACCTTCGTTTTCCTTAGACGTATAGGCAAACTTTAAACTATCACAATCCATCCAGAGCTTTTAAAGTTATGCTAAGCGGCAACGCAAGCAAGCAAAGAATTACCCCCTCCCCCCCCCCCCCCAACACACAAAGATCAGAAACTATATCTCCATATTTCATGAAGGTAAAAATCTTACCTTCATCGCCCTGTAGTAGATATGTTCTCCCTTCTGAAACAGTTCTAAGTTTTGCTCCTGCTCGCTTCTTGCGCAGTTGACGTACGCCATCCAACTTCGGTCTTCCTGGCGGCTAGCGTCGACGTAATGACTCAGGTCACCGTACGGCGTGAACACCTGGGAAAGAAACGACGTTAAGGTGTGATAATCTTGACCACGCCTTACATTTGTCGCGGGATTGTCGTACGACTTTAAACTGGGGTCATTCTTGCGATTGTCGTGTATATGTTGTGTAACGGAACATGATCAAAATTGTACTCAATACTTTGGTCTATGAGACAAAAAACAATCTACGGATCCGCCAAAACGTTGCTACAATGATCAGAAAGTCGTATCTTAGAGGCTTCACAGTATGTATTAATTGAGAGCACAATTTCATCATTTTGTCAAATTGAAAAAAGGAAATTGAAATATGTTTTATTTCATACCAAGAAAATACTATGACTACAATGTTTAGAATGTCCTATTGTAAGAGTGGTCACCAGTACAGGTTTTTAGTATTTATTCATTAAATGAAAGCACTATCTTATCTCACCACGTGCAAGAGGACGAGTGAGTGAGTGACTATCTTATCAGTGTGTCGAATAGAAACAAAGGCCAAACATGTCTTCATATAAAAAAAATGAGAATTAAGAAGAAAAAAGGTATGAACTTTATCCGTAGATTTAGAGATTTTAGGTCAAAGACGTGGGTTTTAACTGACCACATTTTAAAAATATTTCAATGTGAAACTACCTTCTATCGACTTAATGATCCCCCCAAAATACCCTATTTTTTGTATACAACGGATATAGGTTACCCTACGGATAAATGTTATTCTACGGATAAAGGTGGATATGAAACTATCTTCCATCGACTTAACGATTCCCAAATACCCTATTTTCATATACAACGGATATAGGTTACCCAACGGATAAAGGTTACCCAACGGATAAAGGTTATTATACAAACCTCCCACATGAACTCGTTCTCCACGCACGGGTCCACGTCTGTGGGGTTGACCCTCCTGCCGGTGTATGGGCCCATCTCCGTACCCTGCTTGATCCACGTACGGGCGAACACGCCCCACCGACGGCAAGGGATCTGGCTACTACGCGCTTCCAACTGGGGTGGTAGTACCAAACCGGTTAGACTGGGCAGCTCTGTAAAAGAGAAAGAAATATGATGAATATACCGTATTTTACCTTTCAGTCCCACAGATCGGTCTGACACTTACCACAAATCAGGGGTGCGTAATTTGTTCGAGTCCTTTCTCCCCGATTTGTTTTATTCTATCTGTCAATCAAACCTTTTGTGTTTTCTTTATCTGTCTATCAAAGACAGAAGGTGAAAGAAAGAAGGAAAGAAAGAAAAAGAAAGAAAGAAAGAAAGAAAGAAGCACGCAGCTAAAGACTGAACTAATCATAAGCACACTTCCTTGTAAAAAAATTACAAATTTCAGAATGATTTTTCATTTTTGTTTGGCAAACCTACTCGATCCTTCTCTATTTGAAAGGTTGCAAAAATAAAACAAAAACAAAAACGTCCACGAACTTGTACAAGACAAAGAAATGAAAATGAAATAATTATTTTTATTCCAAAAAAACACGGTACCATCAGCGTTAACTGTGTACTCACATTGTGAAAACTTACCCTTAAATAAATGACATCGCCAAGAGCAAATATTAATGTCTTTTTAAAAATTCACAGGCGACTTAAAAGGGACGGCCAAATACTAAAATGGCTTATTCATTACCTAGTCTCTAAGGAGGATTACAAAGCTATTAAATGGACAGCAGATAGGCGAGTGACTGTCTCTGTGGACAGTGGCTTTTTTTTTGCCTCAGGGCAATAGTTTTGTCCACATATATAGGACATACAAAAACTGGCGTGATGTATTGCGGTGGTAGGTTGTTTGGCTCAAAGCCAGGAGCCCTGGGTTCGAGTCTTGTGACATGCACCAACCTTTTGCCCTTGGGAAAGGCACTGAACACAAATTCCTCACTTCACTCGGTTGGGAATGTGTACCAAGCTTCGGTTGAGGACGTTTCTTCGATTGGACGTTAAATTGAAGGCCCGTGTTTGGAAAGAGACACACCTTGAGGAAGTAAAAAACCCACCACACATTTCGAAAAAAATAAGGGGTCTTTTCCGGTGTGAGTGGAACAATTAAATCTGTCCGAAAGCGCAGCTATTACAGACCTGGTGTTACGCCATAAGTTGGATTGCAAACAAACAAACAAACAAACAAAACAAATAAATAAACTTCAAAATAGTTCCTTTATACCATATTTGAGAAGTATCAAGTATTACACGTTAAAGTTATCTAAGTCAATATGTGGTGTGCGTTTCTACCATGCTGGAAGCATAGAATGAATAAATGAATGAATGAAGACCTTTATTGTACATAGAATGAACAATATAGGATCTAATGAACGAACGAGCCATTAAACCGATGTACCAAATGCGTATTCATGGTTGAATATGTAATCATTATCATAATTCAGTGACCTAAAAAAATTGCAGTCAAATCTAGGACACTGTTTCAATATACATATTGATAAAAGGTTAAATGTTTGTAGCAAGAGCCTGTAAACATACACCATTATTGGCCAAGATTATGGTCTTTTCTTTAAATTTTTCTAGGTAAAAACCAGAAATAGATTTCGTTTAATCTAAATCTAAAGTCATATTAGCGATACCGGTGAATCCAGTACGCCTTTCTTATGTCACACCTGTCCGAACACCTGTCCGTATGCCCCGGGAAGGCCTCAGGTACACAAGGTGTCACTGTCCTATTGTCCAATGACGTCACAACCGAACGGACCTGTCGTCATTATATCCAGTCATTTAAAGATAACGCATGTTGGAAGCCTGGCTTTTCGTTTGAAGCATTGTTCCTGACCAATGAGGTGAGGTCGTTGCTTGATCGAATTAGGAAAATCGTCGCGCTGATTGGAGCGTTGTCTTCGCGGATAATTTCCGTCACATAAACGGTCATCACCTGTAGAAAGTTGGCCACCTTTTTGTGTCAGTTAGCAATTTCGTCAGTACTAGTTTTTTTATCAGTTAGCACACCTGTCCATAATGTTATGTTTCATGCTGAAGTTGATATTTTTTTTCTGGTTTAGACCTTTTGACTCGGGTTTGACCATAAGCTGGTGCAATTCCTTTTCTTTTTTCTTTCTATATTTTTCTTTCATTACATATAATCACGATACAACCGTACATTTGAAAATTGAACGTTGCATTACAAATGTTTTGCTTCGTGTCCGTCTCCACAGAACGCATAATCGATTGGATATATGGTACCAGTAATACGTAGGCGACGGACTTTTTAAATGGCGGCACCCGTTGAGAGACATTTGCATCTACGCGGACGGCCGTTCAACACTCACCTGTTTTCCTAACTTGATCAGCTCCTGACTGACAGTTGCCGACTATAGATCGAGTTAGCAAAAACACAAGCTGATTGGACGACTGTCTCCAAGGACGGTCGTCCGATGCTCCGTTCCTGACTGACAATGGCTGAAATGATCGAGTTAGGAAAACGGACGCTGATTGGTCAGCGCTATCTATCTCTGAGGACCTTCGTCTGAACCTGACGCGCCGCGGGACGGTATTTATCTCAGGATGATTGACGTGTCTGTCGCACGACTGTCGCACGCATCCGCCCAGGAAATCTGAGTAACAAATGGGCTTCCTGGATGTATAATGACCTCTGGGTTTTCACGTCCCCCGCAGACGACGCATATGCGGCGCGTCTTTTGACTGCTATATGGCAACTTATTTGCCGCCAAATCCGTTTCATTATCTAACCACATCAATCTTGCTTAAGTTTATAGTTGATTTTAAATTACATACACCAAGTATTCAATACGCAGTTTATGACGAGAAAAATGTTACAGTAATTGTTATTATTCTCAACTTGGAGTGGGGCCAAAAATACATTTCGTAGATTTGTGCATTTCTTTATGTTTAGTTGTACTGTATGTAGTTGCTATACATGTAGACCTTACGAAAGTTGCTGTACTTTTGTCGTGTCAATAAAGATTTCTATTCTATGCGAAATAGAAACAGCAAAGAGAGCGCAAAAGTATGTTAAATCTATTCATGACATATGATATTCACCATTGATATGATTCACCTTACAATTCATTATCAGATAAAATGTCAGTAAGGCTAAGCTCATAGAAACACCGCGCGATGCGATCACAAGATAATGAAAATAAAAGCGGGCATCATTTACTATTCAAGGCACGGTTCCATTGTTTTCTTTTTTACTTGTACACGGGGCCGAGTTTTGAAAAGTTTTATCCGTTTTAGCACGTGACGCCTCGCTCACAGAACAAAGACAGTGACGGTCCTGCCGTGCTACATTTCCTCCGTGCACGTGGCTGATCAAACCCCCAGGAAAATGAAACAAAATGACGCGTGCCGTGGTCTAAGCCACCTTTTTGTTCGATGCCCAGGGGCCCACGTGCCTTTTTATGAGGGTCTCGTGTACCTATACCCCACAGGTACGACACATTATCAAGTCATAAACGCCGTCATAAATTATGTATCGCTTAACGAGGATAATTACCTAAGCCGCTCATCATTAAATCCGCACACTTTGTGTGTCGGAAGATAAAATCACTGACCTGTAAGAGAATCAGAGCGCCGTTTCTTTTCGTAAACAAGAATAAATCGTCTTTTACAAAACAAATTCGTGATTTTTCCTATACCGTAACGATAAATGCTTTATAAAGTGCTCCTTTCTCGAAATCTCCTTTCCGTCATTTTTATAGAAAGGTGAGAATAAAAGAAACCCAAAAGACATCTTCCAAAATCTATTTACCCTCTTACAATCACTTCTTCATGAGCCTTTTTTTGTTTAATGGTGATAGTGGCATTGTGCCGAATACAATCGTTATGAAATCAAAAATATAAGACGGCAAAAGAAATTCACCCCACGACAATTGTATACAATGCGTACTAAGGGCCTGCGTTCCCCAAGGTATAGATATATGCCTGAATACAATACTGAAAACCTGAGGCGCCGTGATATTTTTTGTAGATCGTCGATCGTCGAAAACGATCTAGCATTTTCCCGTCTCAAAATAGTTGACTTTAGAATGCCTTCAATTTTTCTGTAGCAAGTTAGGCACTATTCACACGAAACACTTTGTACGACGAAAGACAATTGCCGTCGGACAGCGGGCTGGGACTCGTACGATGAACGTACGACAAACTACGTGCGAGAGAAAGCACATTTTTATAGTGGTAGACACTGCATATATAAAAACTTCTTCAACCTTAGTTAGAAGAAAGAATCGTTGAAGAAATATGAAAAAAAATACGTCGCAGTGGCATATTGAAGCTAAATAAATCTAATCTTTTGATACAAGATATATTTCCGTTATCACCTTCCTAAAGTTCTATTCTATACGTAACAATGACTCCTAAACGTAGAGCCTACTTAATCAATAAAACTTCTTCAACCTTAGTCAGAAGAAACAATCGTTGAATAAATACGAAAAATAACGTCACAGTGGCATATTGCAGCTAAATAAATCCCGTCTTTTGATACAAGATATATTTCCGTTATCACGTTCCTAAAGTTCTCTTCTATATGTAACAATGGCTCCTAAACGTAGAGCCTGCTTTATCAAGAAGGCCAGAAACGAGGAACAAAGTAACGACAGGGGTAGGCACGCAGAGCGGAGCAAATCAGAATGTCTTTGGCCTGCCAAAGGGTAATGGCCTCCAACACAAAACATCAAACGTTACACCGCGAGGATACACTAGGGGGGCTCCCGTCTCGGTAAAGGAAAATCAAAGACATCGGTCCGTTAAACCCCTTTCAATTGAGATGACGGTCATAGAAAAAACATTAAGCGATAAAAAACATTTGTGATTTAAAGATTTAAAAAATTCTATCGATAAAGAAGTATATTTTGTAAGGTTGCGTTCTTTTGAATTATACTTATATTATGGACATGGAACATATTGAATTATATGAATGCAAATCCAATGTTTACAACTGGACGGCCCCGACTCAACAGAAAGGGAAATTAGAAGAGAAAAAAAAAGAATATAAAGATTATAAATCAATCAAAGAAAAACGAAATATTTCGTACTAACTGTAGCTTTTCTTACGGTCATAGGTCTGTTCATTTTCTTGCATTTATCTAGTACCAGCAACTCAATTCAGCCGGCTTCAAAAAAACGGATGGAGAAAAGTATGTGGCCTTTGTAATGTTTTACGCAAGTGAGGTCATATACATGTACACGTAATAGAAAATCGAATCTCAGTTTTCAAAATCTCGATGAGAAAATCAATATCTTTTTAGTTTGCTTATCTGAGTAAATTACAACATTTCTTACAAAGGCATATTTAGAATCAAATATCTATTTCATCTTTATGAAATTCAACAGTATTTCCAGTAATATGGCTATAGTTTTTGCGAACACAATTTTTTGATATCTTGTGAGCACAATAGAAAGTGCGCCTTTTGATTAAAAAAACACCAAACGTGACTTCATCATTTACAAAAGAAAGTACAATACCAGAGTAACAGCAAAGACCGGAAAAGTGCACTTATAATGTACATGTATATTCGGTCGATGTGAAGTCGACAGACAAAGAAGTCGTACGCAACGCAAATAGCATCCGGTAAACTACTAGTATAGAGAAAAATTGCGGTCGAATGTCTATTTCTTCCTTGTATGTGAAAACAAACATTTAGTGTGCCGTCATAACAACGTGCCAATAATCTTACGTACACTGCGCGCTTTGCTACATGCGGGTTCGTTCATTCATTCACCAAGTATTGACTTAACCCGGACAAGGTCTTCCTCCAAACTAGGCCGAAAATATAGGGGCTACCCATATAAAAATAGAACAATGCGTTAAACAGAGAACATGTTAAATACACATAGGAATAGTCTGCCTTTGGTATTACCCGCATCTTGTGAGCCGCACTGGTTTTTTGAATTTGTAATCCCTATGACTCATTTGAAAAAAGGGAAGAAAAAAAGAATAGCCGACGCAGACAAAAAAATCACTTGGTATATCATTTTAAACGGACAGAGTTTTTGTACATAACCGTACAATTACTATGTTTTTGAGTGCAAAATCCTGGATTAATTGAAGCACCATTTTCTCAGTTAGTTTGGATATAAAAAGAAGACTGCTCCTTTTCGTTCATCTATTTTGTACACGGCTTTGTGTACTACCAGCGGGCGACTACCTTAACCAGTAATCTTTTTCTCGACGCTCGTATGAAACTTGTTATTTGAAGACCACAGATTTCGTTCGTGGAGTCGCGGAACTTTTCTCCGAGAGCTTTGAACCGTGTAGTAGGGACTGAATCCCTGTAAATTGCAAACTCCGGCCGTTGTGGGGGTTTTGTATGGGGTACTGTATTAGATTGAGACGTTCCTGCATAGTTTTGTGTACAGTTCAGTCTTGTGTTGACTGACCACTGTAATTGTGGGTCGCTTGTGCAGCGCTTAAACATGCCTGAAAGTAGAATGTACTGAAAGGATACTTCAGACAGTACAAAAGAAACTTTTCTTTATTTTTTTTCCTTTACCAGTAGAGCATATTTGCATTCTTCTAATGAGTGTTGCTAGCAAAAAGAATAAAAGGCAGTGGGTTTATTTAGGATAAAGATTATATGAACATATAAAGCAAATTTTTTGTCGTCTATCTATAGCATATTCGTATTTAACTAGCCACCCTTTTAAAATCATGATCAGACGTATTCTATATCACCTCTTTTTAAAAGATATCTTAAAATTCTCTATTCAGTTATGTCGCAGAGTTCTTAAAGAATTACTGTATGCAGTTTTTGTTCCTTTTTTCTTAAATAAAATAAATGCATGTTGGTCTTGTACATACTTTTCTATTACTAGACTTCTTACACTGTACTATGAATGCAACTTATGATAATATAAGTCAACAAATGAAACAGGAAACAAATTTTGAAAATGTAATTTTTTTCCGGACTAGTATTCGTCATCAGTGACTTACACGTACATGGATCGAATCTTTGACAGCTTCGGAAGAAGTTAATTTAGGCTAGATGCAAGCAAATAGATTATATGAACGTATAAAACAAATTTTTGTCGTCTATCTCTACAAGTCTCCGCAAGCTTTAGGACAAATAGTTTGAAGTAGCTAAGCAAACGAAATAGCATGACAGGGGAGTTAGCTGGCCCGGGAGTCTGGTTTATAACATGGTAAACTTCTTTGGTATATCATCCAATTTATTGGCGAATTGGCCAATATTTACAGAAAACTATGAAGACTCGTACACACAATAGGGTAAATAAAACTTCTTAAATGTAGTGTTGAAAATATCAGCTTTACACAAAAAAGCTAGCTACAGATTTGAAGCGTTAGGGGAGTGGATGGTGGTCTTAGGTATGTTTAACATTTCCTAGCATTTACTTTTTATGTCTGTGATCAACGGATATCTAAAACGGTCATTTCTCTTTATCCAGTATATTTCCTATGATAAAACATAACTGTGTTTGTGTGACACTTACCTGGGCTGACTGGAGACCGTTGGTGGTCAGGGGACGGAACCCGGTTCTCCCTCGGGCTGACAGCGCGTGTCTCCCCGCTTCTTCCCTGCCACCTCCCGTACAGAACCGTCCTCAGCAGCTCGGGGGTGATCTGAGCTAGAGCCAGGGAGTTCAACTCTCCTGCGGGCGACTTCAACACGGTTTCGGGCTGCTTCTTCCGAAGAGGAACCGTTGGAAAAACCGTGGGTGGATTTCTCCTGTAGTGTCCATACATCTGACGATCAAAAAGCGTAGGCTTCATTCTCAATTTCTTTCCGTTACTCAAATAGCTCCAAAATAGCAACGATGGCTACAAACCTATTAAAAGAAGCGTTAAACTTTTTCAGCGAAATAAAGTTTTGCTGATGCTCTTACAGTGACCACGTTTTGTGTTCTACTCTTGTACGGACATCTCTACCTTTTATACACTTTCCGCCATCCCTAGGGTAAACCTCTTGACCAATGAGACGAAAGCTGCCCGCAGCTATTGACCAATCACGTGGAAGATACCCAACTTCACGCTCGGATGACCCGCATGTGAAAGGAGAGTGGGAGGGGCAACTTTGCAGACGACAGTTTCCTTTTTACAGGACGTTTCTGACAGATGATCAATTATTAGGGTCCCCTGTCATTCTGTGGACTATTTAGTGGCCAGACGGGATTTTGTTTTGGTAATAATGTCCTACTTCAATGCCAACTTGACTATATAAATTTTGTTTATAAAAATTATACGTGTTTCAAATCTGAAAGAATATACATACTATAGTCACTTTTACGGGACATAAGTTTATATGACTCCACCTATAATTTCACTAGTTCCTCTTTCTCCGTGGGGATAACGGACTACTTCACCTACTTCCGTTGTTTCAAAAACGGAGATATCAAGTTGGGGGGGGGGGGGGTCGTTAGTTTTAAACAGGAACGCTTTCAAGGTATTGTAGTTTGAAACCAGTAAACAAAGTAAACAAAGGGACTTATTGCAATGGCAACCTACCAAAAGTTTACCGACGTTTCCCTATTGTTGTGGCACAGGCGTCCACAAAATAGATATCATTTCACGGCTCAGGACTGGCATAAATCAATCATTGCTTCACAGAAGAGTCGACTCTACAACGGTAATGAGTTTCAAATCGTAACCGCTTGAAAGGGACCCGCATAATTTGTTGCCGAATAACGAGCTATACAGACTGACTGCTGTGGCATACAGTCTACAGAGAGAGAGAGAAGGAGAGAGAAGTGGAGGGAGAGAGGGATAAAGAGAGAGGGGGATGTGGAGACAAAAATGAGTGGAGAGAGAAGAAGGAAGGATATCTGGGAGAGAGAGAAAGGATAAAGGAGAGAGGGAGGGAGAGAAGGACAGGATAGGAGAAGAGAAAGAAGAGGGAGGGTCAGCGATAGGCGGGGATGGGAAGAGAATGAGAGAGAGAGAGAAGGAGGGAGGGGAATCTAACAAGGCTTCATTTCTGCCAAAAGACAAAAACCATGTTTGATTTATGTCAGGTTTGTTTATACATATACGGCGCAAAAATAAATTAAATGTATGTGAATATCACTTGTAGTTATCTGTCCTTGGTTTCAGATCTTCTTCAAATACAAGGAAACAGCAAACCGGTGTTAAAAACATTGTTATTATTATCATTTCTTCAGCTGACATACTGGAAAAAGTAGATATTGATTTGTCAATTCAACGCAAATTTATTCTATATGCATGATAAATAGCCGAAGCTCTCGAAGAACATTTAATATTAGTCGGAGCCATATAGTAACAAAGCACGCAACTATAAAAGACAATATAAATTCATTGTCAAGAATCACAACAGAAGCTAACTGATTTTAATCATTTATTCAATTAAAAAAAGATGTATAACAACATCTTTATATTAATATTAGTCAATTTAGAAACAATATGACAGATCCAACCAACTCTAAAACGCATGTACAGTAATAGCCTGTGGTGATATTGGCAAGACAATTAAGTGTAGTTTGATAGAAGAACGGTAGATGTCGCTAGTACTGCAAGAGGAACATAGAGGCGGCGGCAGGAAATTTCGTCTGGGGGGGCGAACTTTTCCTAACAGAATTTTACGGCTCACGCTTACGTAGCGCCGAAGGCGCTACCCGTCGCGCCGTAGGCGCGACCACGCTAGGGGGTTCCGGGGGCATGCTCCCCCGGGAAAATTTGAAATCTAGACCCTCTAAAACGGCATTTCCTGCGTTTTGACGGGCAAATTTTGCTGCTAGAGTAAGCAAAGTTTGATGGCAATTCTGTTAGAAAGACACATGGTTTTAGCGAGGGCGATGCCCCCAAAATATTTTCACGATTTCGAGTGCCGAAGGTGCGAGCTGTCGTAAGATTGGTTGGTCTTGGGAAATTTCGAAATCTGCACCCTCTGAAACGACATTTTCTGTATTTTGAGGGACAAATCTTGCTGGTAGACTATGCTAAATCTTATGCCATTTTTGTCAAAGAAAAAGATGTTTGAGGGCGATGACATAAGCTACCACGCACAAATTTTCACCATGTCGTTGTGAGCGCCGGAGGTGAAAGTCATCGCTTGGGAGGTCCGGAGAAAATTTCTAAATCTTGACCGTCTGAAACGTCATTTCCTGCATTTTAGTGGCACTTTCTACTTGTAAACTAAGCTAAGTACGATAGTACAATTTCTATTGGTTTAAAAGATTTTTCAGAGCAACGCTACATTAAAATATTGTCCTGCGCCAAAGACGCGGCCGTCACAAGGGAGGTCTGGCGAAATGTTGAAATCGGGACTCTCTGAAACGCCATTTCGTGCATTTTCAGGGGTAAATTTTGCTGTTAGACTAGCTTGATTTTATGAAATTCCCATCATCAAAAAAATACACAAGATTTCAACTTGATTTTGGGGGGGCCACGGCCCCCAAAAATATTTTCCCGGGGGAAGTGGGTGCAGCCGCCCAACCTGCCCGCCCCCCCCCCCGTGTCGCCGTCACTGGCTATACCTTGGTCATACCTTGGTCATACCTTGGTCATACCTTGGTCATACCTTGGTCATACCTTGGTCATACCTTGGTCATACCTTGGCCAAATCTTGGCCATACCGGTCGCGGAAGAACTGGGTTGTGCACTGTTAGCCATTGTCATAGCCATACCCTTAATAGCCATACCTTTGCCAAATCTTTGCCATACCTTGGGCATACCTTGGTCATACCTTGGCCAAATCTTTGCCATACCTTGGTTATACCTTGGTCATACCTTGGGCATACTTTGGTCATACCTTGGTCATACCTTGGTCATACCTTGGTCATATCTTGGTCATACCTTGGTCATACCTTGGTCATACCTTGGTCATACCTTGGTTATACCTTGGCCATACTTTGGCAATACCTTGGCCATACCATGGTCATACCTTGATACCTTGGTCATACCTTGGCCAAACCTTGGCCATACCCTGGTCACACCTTGGTCATACCTTGGTCATACCTTGGTCATACCTTGGCCATACCTTGGTCATACCTTGGTCATACCTTGGTCATACCTTGGTCATACCTTGGTCATACCTTGGTCATATCTTTGTCATACCTTGGTCATACCTTGGCCAAATCTTGGCCATACCGGTCGCGGATTAACAGGGTTGTGCACTGTTAGCCATAGTCATAGCCACACCTTTAATAGCCATACCTTGGCCATACCTTGGCCAAATCTTTGCCATACCTTGGTTATACCTTGGTCATACCTTGGTCATACCTTCGTCATACCTTCGTCATACCTTGGTCATACCTTGGTCATACCTTGGTCATACCTTGGGCATACCTTGGTCAAATCTTGGCCATACCTTGGTCATACCTTGGTCATACCTTGGTCATACCTTGGTCATACCTTGGCCATACATTGGTCATACCTTGGTCATACCTTGGTCATACCTTAGTCATACCCTGGCCATACCTTGGCCATACCTTGGCCAAATCTTTGCCATACCTTGGCCATACCTTGGCCAAATCTTGGCCATACCTTGGTCATACCTTGGTCATACCTTGGTCATACCTTGGTCATACCTTGGTCATACCTTGGTCATACCTTGGTCATACCTTGGCCATACCTTGGTCATACCTTGGTCATACCTTGACCATACCTTGGCCATACCTTGGTCATACCTTGGCCATACCTTGGTCATACCTTGGTCATACCTTGGTCATACCTTGGCCATACCTTGGTCATACCATGGCCATACCTTGGCCATACCTTGGTCATACCTTGGTCATACCTTGGTCATACCTTGGTCATACCTTGGTCATACCTTGGTCATACCTTGGTCATACCTTGGTCATACCTTGGTCATACCTTGGCCATACCTTGGTCATACCTTGGTCATACCTTGGTCATACTTTCTATTGGTTTAAAAAGATTTTTCAGAGCAACGCTACAGCAAAATATTGTCCTACGCCAAAGACGCGGCCGTCACAAGGGAGGTCTGGCGAAATGTTGAAATCGGGACTCTCTGAAACGCCATTTCTTGCATTTTCAGGAGTAAATTTTGCTGTTAGACTAGCTTGATTTTATGAAATTTCCATCATCAAAAAAATACAAAAGGTTTCAGCTTGATTTTTTGGGGGGCGACGGCCCCCCCAAGATATTTCCCCCCCCCTGCCCCCCCCTGGTGCCGCCGCCACTGACATGTGTTTTTTTGCACAAATATGTACGTCAAATAAACTGAAATTATACACACTGAGTGTATGTATGTAAGAGTCCCCTATCTTGTTCATGTATAATGAATTGTGAAACTGAAGTTTCTGAAGGATGAATAATCAATCATGAATATCTTTAATACAACAATCAATGTTTCTTTTGTTTGGCTACATTTGTTTAAAAATCACATAACCAAGAGAGGTGCAGTTTTAGATCGATGTCTGTGTAGTATTCAGAGATTACAAGCTGTCTTTATGGTTTAAGCTCTAGTTTTAATTCATTAATTATCATTATCATTATTAACTTTTAAGTTTCTTACACCATGACCAATGACATCAAATTGCAACATTTGTTTGATTATATTCAATAATGATAATAGATTTATCATCAGATCATGTGTGTGTGTGTGTATGCTTACGTGCATGCGTGCATATGTGTCTGTACGCTTGCGTGCGTGCGTGTGTATGTATGTGTGTGTGTGCGTGTGTGTGACTCAGCAGCATCTTTCTTTAGTACTGGTTGTTACTGAATTAGTGAGTGTGTGTGTGTATGTGTGTGTGTGTGTGTGTGTGTGTGTATGTATGTATGCTTGCATGCGTGCGTGTGTTGTGTGCGTGTGCGCGTGTGTGTGACTCAGCAGCATCTTTCTTTAGTACTGGTTGCTACTGAATTAGTAAGTGTGTGTGTGTGTGTGTGTGTGTGTGTATATATATGCTTGCATGCGTGTGTGCGTGCGTATGTATGTGTGTGTGTGCGCACGTGTCTGACTCATAGCAGCTTATACCGGTTGTACTGAATTGGTGTGTGTGTGTGTGTGTGTGTGTGTGTGTGTGTGTGTGTGTGTGTGTGTGTATTTGACTCCTGGCAGCTTTAGGATGTTTCTGTTTGTGTGTAATGTCTTTTGTATCTATCCTCCCTTCAACAACTTCAAGGAAACGTTACTAATCATCTCAATCAATGGTCAAAGTGCCAATGACAAAGAAACTCATGACTCTACAAATTTGTCCTCCTCTCCGCAACCATCCACAGCTATTTCGTCAGAAACGGAGACACCTTGGACACCAGAATAATACTGTATGAAGGCTGTTATTACCAGCACCATTGGATGATGGATTCAATGAAAAGGTTTGCATGAACTATAATGATAGTACTAGAATGCTTTGTTTTTTATTTATTGGTTTTGTTTTGTTGCAGCAAGGCATAATTATAAAGTCAGGGCTGGCCAAAAAATAAAGGCTGGCAAAAAATACCTCGTCCAATTATATACTGTTTAACATCTATATATGAATCAATATCTAAAGAACTTATTAATATTAGTGCTTACAGTTGCAATTGTGAGGTTATTGTGAGAGGTCAGGTCAGCATGTACAACAGGGTTTATTTTAGATCAGCCATCCCTTGTTGGAAGAAATTATGAGGAAGGTCATATTCCAAATGTATATATTGGTTGTATGTTTATCTTCAGGCTGATAAAGTCAGGAGAAATTTTTGTTTATTGTCCTTTGGTCCTCATTACTACATTAGCCACTGTCGTGTTGTTATGGTAAATTTCTTGTCATCTGACAACTTGTGTTTGCCATTTCAGGTGACCCTAAAGTCCTGACGTTATCCCACCCTTTCAGATGTCATGTCAAGCTGAATATTTTCTACTACCATCAACGGTCAAGGGGTTAGCCACAGAGCTTCACCCACTGCATGATTCCTTTTGCTCAAAACTGAGTACAGTAGAAGCCACTTAATTGCACAACAGATAACCGCACACTTCTGTTATTTGCACGGAATCTCCAAATCCCATGGTGGTACATTCCAGCTCGATAACTTCAGTTTGTTGCACTATCTGGATAATTGCAAGAAAGGTGCTGGCAAATTGGGTGTGCAGTTAAACGGCTTCTACAGTACCTGCTTTTTTGTGTCAGCATGGTAACACATACATGTATTTTGCATTTCTTTTGATTAATATTGAAAAAACTAGGATTTTTCATGTATGGTCATGATATTTGAATAGAAAATATTAAATTGTCATTTTACTATCTGCTGTAATTACAATTTCAATTCTAACTTCAGTCCTGTAATTGTAGAAAAGTAACAGGGATTCAAGGACCATATTGTGGAAATGCAGATAATGTCGTTTCTGTAGATAGGCCTCGCCAATATTTGTAACTGTATATGTATGGCCTATACTGTATATCTTTTCCATTATATGAAGCAGAATTCCTCATGTAAATCTTGAAGTGAAAAATCTAGATAGAACAATCAATATGTCATTTCTCAGGGTGAGTCAGAGACAATAAGGATGTAACGTTACTAGCTTTTATATCGCTCTCATTATTGTTTTAAATCTTTATGATTAGAGGCAGTGTCCATTCTTGAAGCTGAAAGATAGATCATTTGTAGCACTAGCTTTATATGTTGAAACAGTATCTTTTAAACTTTTATGATTAAAGACAGTATCCATTTCTAGCACTAGCTTGTATATCTTTCTTGCTTTAGTGTTTTTGAGACAGTATCTCCCCTTGGTGCTGAAAGAGACATCATTCGCAGGACTAGCTTTTACATGTTTACACATAGTTGTACTATTTTTATTGTTGTAAACAACATGAAAACAAAATCATGAATACAAGTGGCTGTTGACTTCAAAAGATGTGTCTGTCATCTCTGTAAATATGCCATGAAAGTTGCAATTGAAGCTCTTCTCTCCTTTCTTTCTTTCCCTCTCTCTTTCCCCCTCCTTCTCTCTTCCTTTTTTTTATTACCCCCTCGAAGCAGTCCCTTATGCCCCTCGCTTGGCCGTACCTCCCGCCGGCTGGACTGCCGCCGAAGTCCTATTAAACATGTGCTAACATATCCAACACATTTCCGACCACACTCCACACCAATTCCTAACAACTCCTAACAAAGTCCTAACCAAGTCCGAACAAGTCCTAACGATTCGACCAATCAGATTCCTTGGGGGAAAAGCGGAAACATAACACGCGCTGCACGGCCCGAGTTTTCCAGTGCGGGCACAGGAGAACGTGAGCGGCGGCGATCGCTACGATCAACAGGCCGAAAAGGGAACAAACGACGAATATTGGCGTGCTATCATGTCAAGGTTACGACCAGGAAATGTTCTTAGAGACGGAGGTGGAAGGAAATCATGAACAAGGTCAGTCCCGTACACAAAAGTAGTAATCTACTGGGGAGGGGGGCGATACGGTAAACATGCAGAGGCGGCGGCAGGAAATTTCGTCTGGGGGGGGGGGGACTTTTCCTAACTCTATACAGACGTTCATTGCTAGAAACGTGACATGGGTGTGGGTGTGTGTGTGGGGGGGGGGGGGGTAATTACCAAAGGCACACGAGAGTTTGGAGACCCCATACCTCCTTCAGATATTTTAAATTAAGAGGTTCAGTCCTTTCCCCCACCAGTGGTAAAATTGCAGAAAGCCAGACAAGTAAACAGAGAGGCTCACCGAACAGAACAAATACATTTTTTTCCACAGAGATACACATTGAACGTTTGCATGCTCTGTGGCAAAGACAAATTTATTTCATCACTCCCTCTGTACTCACTGAACCTGACCGGCAGCAAGCGCCGGTTCATTGCTGTCTGTCTCGGAGAACTCTGGGGCATCATTCATTGTCTCTCTACGGTCATTCTGGCTGTAGGTAGCTGCAAGGGACCCGTCAGCACTGGTCGCAGGGGAGGGACAGACGTAACTGTTTGCCCCACCATCAGTGGCGAGCTGACTATGATGACTTTCATCATATATGTCGGACAAAGTACCTGTCTAACTACTGAGTGAAGCAGTAGGCTCGTAGCTATTGGTCACTGGGGACTCTGCGGAGCCGCAAACTGTCTCGCTAGCAACATGCAGGTCATACGTGTTGGGCAGGGTACGCTCTAGATCAGAGGCCAGGGCAGGGGAGTTGTAGCAAGGTGCCTTGCGGGAATCCTGAGCATAGCTTGCATTCTGTTGATACGCAGAGGACTGGGTGGCACACTGGTTGGGGAGAATGGAAGGGTGCTGGTAGCAGTTTCCGCACGACTTGCCACCGTTGGAATTATCGCGACCATAGGCAGCCAGGCCAGTCCTTTCGCTGTTTGGTACCCGACGAGGGCGCTCGGTGCTGTATGGACGGGAGGGCACGGGGTGTGTCTGCGCGCGGGCGCGGCCTGTATACGCGGCGCAGAGCTTCGCAAGTCCGTACGGGACGGTTTCTGATTGGGAAGAATCGGTCCTGCACAGATCGGGGTGTTCCGCGAAGCCACCCTCAGCGCATGGACTGATGGCTGATTCTGATTCATTCAAGCTGTCGTGATCATCAAAACCACCCTCAGCGTACGGATTGATCACCGACTCATCCAAATTGCCTTGATCTTGAACAGGCCACCTGGAACAGGCAGTGATCCCATTGACATTGCGAGTTGGAACTGCAGCGTGCGCTTGATCTTGGGCTTTGCGCCTGAGTCTACGCCTGATGCAACTGACACATCCCCAAACCACTACGGCAGCAGCCGACAGCACGCCAATAGCTGCCCACACGATGTACCACGTTAGATCTCCATAGCCATCATCACTCGCGCTGGTGGACAGTGGTGTAGTACTGATGTCGGTTCGCAAGTGTGTGGTGCTGATTGAGAATGGTGTCGTGTTGATGAGTGAGATCTCTGTTGCTGGAAGTGTTGTTGTGTCAGAGTGTGCGCGCTCGCTCGCCATGAACACAGCAGTGTGAGAGCCAGTTTCAGAGAAGGCAGTACAAGTGGTGTTCCCAAAGGACAAGGGCTCGGCGGTCTCAAGCCAAAAGGTAAAGCTCGACTTCCCCATGAAGTTAAAACACAGGCTGGGATTTCCTGATTCCTTTAGCAGGTTTTTTGGCCCTTTACACCTCACCCAGCCCTCAGCTTTCAGGTCGGTCACCACTCTCACGGTAAGGTTGCCTGTCGGCAGACTGGCGTGTGTCGTCGTGTTTGTGTCGTACGTTATGTTAACTGAGTAGTGCGAGCCGTGAAAGGTACAAGAAACTTGAGGCAGCTGCTCCCAGTATATGTTGCCTGACGTTGTGTACTTGTACGCTGCTTCGCGTTCAATATTCACGATCTCAACCAGCGGCGCTGGGCAGGACAGGGCGCTGGGATTGACAGACTCGCGAGGATTTCGCATCAGCGACAAGTCGGGGCAGCCTGCGGCAGGGGGAACGCGAATTGCCGAGACAAAACGCTGCCTGAACTTCGGGATGTTCCCACCGTGTTCGTACAGCCAAGCATTTGCGCAAGTACAGCGCGGTGGATTGTCAAGTTCGACATGCGTCAAACGCAACACCCTCTCTTGCAACGCAATGGCGGCAATAGTATTTCCACGCACTGTGATGTCAGGTGGAATTGTAGATTTGAACCAACCGCCAGACAGGAAGGTCAGCCTGTTTCCCGCTAGATTAAGGGAAAGAAGTTCCGCGTTTGAGTGGAAGGCGCCATCTGCAATGTGGGAGATCCTGTTACCCTCCAGTTTTAAGACGTGAAGATGTCCAAGACCGAGGAATATCCCCGCGTCGATCGCTCGCAGTTTGTTCTGAACAACGCGGACATGTTCTACGGACTTGATCGCCTGAAAGGTGCCAGGTGCTACGTTAGCAATACGATTGGCACTTACGTCAAGCCACCGCAGCTGCAGTCCCCGGAATGTGTCAGCTGACAGTGTCACGATCTGGTTGTCCACAAGGATGAGGTCGAACAACCTGGGCAACCCGTCAAAGCAGCCCGCCTGCAGCAGAATACATGTCATCAAACATGTTGAAATCAAACAAATCTGCCTCCTGTACATAAGGTAAAGATACGAAATATGATAATGTGTCAAACTCCAATCGACATTCGGAGGAAAACAATGATCCAGTAAGGGGTTAGAGCCAACAACGTACAACACTTTGACTTCGTTAGGAGTCACTGGCGGATCCAGAAATTTGTCAAGGGGGGGGGGGGGGGGGGATACCTTGACGCGACCGCGTAAGCTGCCCGGGGGGAAAACACCAAAGGGGGGACCCCCCCCAAAAAATTTTAAAAGCTCTGTGGGGCATTTTAAAGTCCTCTCTGAACAAACGAACCAACACTGATTTTTCCCCAAATCTTTGGGTGGCTTGGTTATGTTTCATTTTTAGCAGCTACCATTGAGGACAAACCCAAAAGACAAACCCAAAAAACGCTAGAATATTCATAAATGATGCCACGCTACACAAAGAATATCGCAAAATTATTCTGTGACTTGCATGATCCACGAAGCGGCTCGCCCCCCGCCCCTACATGTAAATAAAACGCATAGACTGCTCCTGGGGTCTGAGCGGCTTGCCGGAGATTATTTTGAAAGTATCTTACGCATTTGTATATTTATATATATTCGGACTCTTTTTGCTTCAGTTAACGTTATGGTAATTGATGATGGTTAATCGGGGAAAATGACAACAAAAACGTCAGTACGATGCGACTGGCCAGAACTGTAGTGGGGAGGGGCGTACCGGCGTACGACGCCGATTTTCCCACGGGGCGCGTCTCTCTTGCCGATGCATGGCGGAAGATAGAAATCATCAGTTTATTACAAATAATAAACTTCCGCTGATTTTCTGGAGATCTTACAAAAATTCCACGCTCCTTCTATATCTAAGTTAAGCGCCGATTTTGGCTTACAGTGGCCCGCCAGTTTCATGGGGAGACATTGACGGCCACGCGGCCGCGCTCCGTCTCCGGGCCCTTACCCTAAGTTTACGTGACTTGGAAAGACCCACTGGTAATTTCAAACCGCAACTGAAGTTTCTCTAAATAGTTAACAGAAACTGAGAAAGTCTCCTTTTGTAATAAGCGAATTCCTTTTATAACGTTGTCAATCGTCTTGGCGTCACCCAGAAGACCTACAGTAGACTGGGTTTGTCCTGCAAAAAAATTTTGCAGGACAAACCCCCCTGGATCCGCGCGTGGGAGTTACTCTCCAAGCAAATGTTACTGCTGTTTTTTTAGTCGATTTGACAGTACAAAATAGAAAGCCCGATAAAAACGACAAAAAGAACGTAGAAAAAAACAGCCTGATCCTAACCTCTGGTTGGAGAGTAAC